>NC_037675.1:21102176-21109326 GCF_003255815.1 Theropithecus gelada | reverse complement strand
AAAAAAAAAAAAAAAAGAAAATGTAAGAATCCTAGAACACCAAAAGACAACACAATAAAAAGAAACATATGTGTAGATACAATAGCCTTTACTTCTCTTGAGTTTTCCAAATTGAATTTGACAGTTAAAGCAAAACTTATTGCATTATTTATTGTTGTACCCAATGTATATAAATAGTTAGGAAAATTTTGTATTTAAAGTATGGGAGGATAAAGAGACTGAAAGAATGAGATTTCTATACTGTATTTGAACTGGTAAATTGGTTACATAATGTAATAGCTAGAATGACCACTAAGAAACCTGTAGAAAGAGATACACCAAAAACTTTATAGATAGATCAAAATAAAATTCTAAAAAAACATTACAGTCACCTACAGGATAGTAGGGAAAATAGAACAAATTAAAAATGAGGGAAGAAACCAAAATCAAAAATAAAATAGGTGACTTAATCCTAACATATCGACATTACTTTAGATATAAATGGTTTAAATTCACCAATTTAAAGACAGAGATTGGCAAAGTAGAAAAAAATGACCTTTTACATGCCATCTAGAAGAAACTCAATTCAAATATAATGACACAGGTGTGTGAAAAATAAAAAGATGAAATAAGATGCACCATGCAAAAAAAGACGCTAGAGTAACTGTGCTAGTATCAGCTTTATTCAGAGCAAAGAAAATTACCAGGGACAGAGTAAGATATAACACAATGATAAAAGGGACAAGCCATAGCAATTCTAAATATGTATGTACCATACAAGTTAGCGACAAATTATGTTAAACAAAAACTGATAAGACTGAAAGAACAAATAGACAAATCTACAATTATAATTAGATACTTCAACATGCCTCCTTACACAATTAATAGAGATAGTTCATTAAGTATATAGAAGAATTCAACAACACTAATAACCGATATGACCTAATTGACATTTTTAGGACATTCCATCAATGACATCAGAACGCACATCCTTTTCAAACACCCACAGAACATTTACCAAGATAGGCTATATCCTGAAACGTAACACAACAACCGAAATGTCCATCAGTGATAGACTGGATAAAGAAACGTGGTACATATACACCATGGAATACTATGTAGCCATAAAAAGAATGAGATCATGTCCTTTGCAGAGACATGGATGGAGCTGGAGGCGATTATCCTTGGCAAACACAGTTACAGAAAACCAAATACCACATATTCTCACTTATAAGTGGAAGCTAAATGATGAGAACAAGTGGACACATAGAGAGGAACAGACATTGGGGCTTATTGGAGGATGAAGGGTAGGAAGAGTGAGGGGATCAGGAAAAATAACTAATGGGTACTAGGATTAATACCTATGTGATGAAATAATCTATACAACAAACCCCCTTGACACAAGTTTACTTGTGTAACAAACCTGCACATGGACCCCCGAACTTAAAATAAAAGTAAAAAACAATATTAAAATTGTATGACATTTGCCAGAAGCCATCAAAATAAAAGTATACAGCTTTGAAAACAAACTAAAAAAATGTAAAATAATTGAAATCATATGGAAGATGTTCTCTAGCTGTGATTCATTCAGACTATAAAGTAAGAATAGAAAGATGAGACAATCTCCAAACACTTGGAAACAAGCCAAATCATTTATAAATAAGACATGGTCATAGAAACAAAATTGAAATGAAACAAAAAATACATTAAACTGAATTAAAATGAAAATATAATATACCAAAATTCAGAGGACAAAACAAAAGGAATACTGAGATGAAAATGTATACCACTAAGTGCTGATATTATTAATCTTTTTTGATATTGTTCCATGTATCATTGTTTTAGTGCTCTTCTTTTGGTTACATTTCATTTTTGCATTTCCAGTATATAGAAATACAATTGACTTTTAAAAGCTTTTTATTTTAAACACAGAGCCACCAAATGTTGCAAAATATAATGCAAGCATACCATTCCTAGATAGAACATCAGATTCTAGATATTGGATACTGGGGAGAAAAAGTTGCTTAAATGAAATCTTAGAGTTGCGGAAGTTAGTCACTACCCTGTGCATGATCCACAGGTCACTCATGATGAAGGGAGCCACAAAAGCCAATGTTTGGGGATACATTTTCTTAAAAGTCTTTCTGACCTCATCCTCTTCAAACTGCTTCTGAGTTCAAATAGGAAGAAATTAAGTGAAAAAAATAGTTTGCGCATTTATAGGAAAGACATTTTACTTCATATGAAAACCCTTAGGCCGGGCGTGGTGGCTCACACCTGTAATCCCAGTACCTGGGGAGACCGAGGAGGGCGGATCATGAGGTCAGGAGATCGAGACCATCCTGGCTAACACGGTGAAACCCCCCTCTACTAAAAATACAAAATATTAGCCAGGCGTGGTGGTGGGCGCCTGTAGTCCCAGCTACTTGGGAGGCTGAGGCAGGAGAATGGCATGAACCTGGGAGGTGGAGCCTGCAGGGATCCAAGATCATGCCACTACACTCCAACCTGGGTGACAGAGCAAGACTCTGCCTCAAAAAAAAAAAAAAAAAGGGGGGCGGAGCAAGATGGCCGAATAGGAGCAGCTCCAGTCTTCAACTCCCAGCGCCAGCGACACAGAAGACCGGTGATTTCGGCATTTTCAACTGAGCCTCTGCTGCTGTTACCCAGGCAAACAGGGTCTGGAGTGGACCTCAAGCAATCTCCAACAGACCTACAGCTGAGGGTCCTGACTGTTAGAAGGAAAACTATCAAACAGGAAGGACACCTACACCAAAACCCCATCAGTACATCACCATCATCAAAGACCAGAGGCAGATAAAACCACAAAGATGGGGAAAAAGCAGGGCAGAAAAGCTGGAAATTCAAAAAACAAGAGCGCATCTCCCCCGGCAAAGGAGCGCAGCTCATCGCCAGCAACGGATCAAAGCTGGACGGAGAATGACTTTGACGAGATGAGAGAAGAAGGCTTCAGTCCATCAAATTTCTCAGAGCTAAAGGAGGAATTACGTACCCAGCGCAAAGAAACTAAAAATCTTGAAAAAAAAGTGGAAGAATTGACGGCTAGACTAATTAATGCAGAGAAGGTCATAAACGAAATGAAAGAGATGAAAACCATGACACGAGAAATACGTGACAAATGCACAAGCTTCAGTAACCGACTCGATCAACTGGAAGAAAGAGTATCAGCAATTGAGGATCAAATGAATGAAATGAAGCGAGAAGAGAAACCAAAAGAAAAAAGAAGAAAAAGAAATGAACAAAGCCTGCAAGAAGTATGGGATTATGTAAAAAGACCAAATCTACGTCTGATTGGGGTGCCTGAAAGTGAGGGGGAAAATGGAACCAAGTTGGAAAACACTCTTCAGGATATCATCCAGGAGAACTTCCCCAACCTAGTAGGGCAGGCCAACATTCAAATCCAGGAAATACAGAGAACGCCACAAAGATACTCCTCGAGAAGAGCAACTCCAAGGCACATAATTGCCAGATTCACCAAAGTTGAAATGAAGGAAAAAATCTTAAGGGCAGCCAGAGAGAAAGGTCGGGTTACCCACAAAGGGAAGCCCATCAGACTCACAGCAGATCTCTCGGCAGAA
Source organism: Theropithecus gelada (assembly GCF_003255815.1). Taxonomy (NCBI): domain Eukaryota; kingdom Metazoa; phylum Chordata; class Mammalia; order Primates; family Cercopithecidae; genus Theropithecus; species Theropithecus gelada. The sequence goes on along the minus strand of NC_037675.1, from coordinate 21,105,748 downwards.
ACTCTCCAAGCCAGAAGAGAGTGGGGGCCAATATTCAACATTCTTAAAGAAAAGAATTTTAAACCCAGAATTTCATATCCAGCCAAACTAAGTTTCATAAGTGAAGGAGAAATAAAATCCTTTACAGATAAGCAAATGCTTAGAGATTTTGTCACCACTAGGCCTGCCTTACAAGAGACCCTGAAGGAAGCACTCAACATGGAAAGGAACAACCGGTACCAGCCATCTCAAAAACATGCCAAAATGTAAAGACCATCGAGGCTAGGAAGAAACTGCATCAACTAATGAGCAAAATAACCAGTTAATATCATAATGGCAGGATCAAGTTCACACATAACAATCTTAACCTTAAATGTAAATGGACTAAATGCTCCAATTAAGAGACACAGACTGGCAAACTGGATAAAGAGTCAAGACCCATCAGTCTGCTGTATTCAGGAGACCCATCTCACACGCAGAGACATACATAGGCTCAAAATAAAGGGATGGAGGAAGATTTACCAAGCAAATGGAGAACAAAAAAAAGCGGGGGTTGCAATACTAGTCTCTGATAAAACAGACTTTAAACCATCAAAGATCAAAAGAGACAAAGAAGGCCATTACATAATGGTAAAGGGATCAATTCAACAGGAAGAGCTAACTCTCCTAAATATATATGCACCCAATACAGGAGCACCCAGATTCATAAAGCAAGTCCTTAGAGACTTACAAAGAGACTTAGACTCCCATACAATAATAATGGGAGACTTCAACACTCCATTGTCAACATTAGACAGATCAACGAGACAGAAAGTTAACAAGGATATCCAGGAATTGAACTCATCTCTGCAGCAAGCAGACCTAATAGACATCTATAGAACTCTCCACCCCAAATCAACAGAATATACATTCTTCTCAGCACCACATCGTACTTACTCCAAAATTGACCATGTAATTGGAAGTAAAGCACTCCTCAGCAAATGTGCAAGAACAGAAATTATAACAAACTGGCTCTCAGACCACAGTGCAATCAAACTAGAACTCAGGACTAAGAAACTCAATCAAAACTGCTCAACTCCATGGAAACTGAACAACCTGCTCCTGAATGACTACTGGGTACATCACGAAATGAAGGCAGAAATAAAGATGTTCTTTGAAACCAATGAGAACAAAGATACAACATACCAGAATCTCTGGGACACATTTAAAGCAGTGTGTAGAGGGAAATTTATAGCACTAAATGCCCACAAGAGAAAGCAGGAAAGATCTAAAATTGACACTCTAACATCACAATTAAAAGAACTAGAGAAGCAAGAGCAAACACATTCGAAAGCTAGCAGAAGGCTAGAAATAACTAAGATCAGAGCAGAACTGAAGGAGATAGAGACACAAAAAACCCTCCAAAAAATCAATGAATCCAGGAGTTGGTTTTTTGAAAAGATCAACAAAATTGACAGACCACTAGCAAGACTAATAAAGAAGAAAAGAGAGAAGAATCAAATCGACGCAATTAAAAATGATAAAGGGGATATCACCACCGACCCCACAGAAATACAAACTACCATCAGAGAATACTATAAACACCTCTACGCAAATAAACTGGAAAACCTAGAAGAAATGGATAATTTCCTGGACACTTACACTCTTCCAAGACTAAACCAGGAAGAAGTTGAATCCCTGAATAGACCAATAGCAGGCTCTGAAATTGAGGCAATAATTAATAGCCTACCAACCAAAACAAGTCCAGGACCAGATGGATTCACAGCTGAATTCTACCAGAGGTACAAGGAGGAGTTGGTACCATTCCTTCTGAAACTATTCCAATCAATAGAAAAAGAGGGAATCCTCCCTAACTCATTTTATGAGGCCAACATCATCCTGATACCAAAGCCTGGCAGAGACACAACAAAAAAAGAGAATTTTAGACCAATATCCCTGATGAACATCGATGCAAAAATCCTCAATAAAATACTGGCAAACCGGATTCAGCAACACATCAAAAAGCTTATCCACCATGATCAAGTGGGCTTCATCCCTGGGATGCAAGGCTGGTTCAACATTCGCAAATCAATAAACATAATCCAGCATATAAACAGAACCAAAGACAAGAACCACATGATTATTTCAATAGATGCAGAAAAGGCTTTTGACAAAATTCAACAGCCCTTCATGCTAAAAACGCTCAATAAATTCGGTATTGATGGAACGTACCTCAAAATCATAAGAGCTATTTATGACAAACCCACAGCCAATATCATACTGAATGGGCAAAAACTGGAAAAATTCCCTTTGAAAACTGGCACAAGACAGGGATGCCCTCTCTCACCACTCCTATTCAACATAGTGTTGGAAGTTCTGGCTAGGGCAATCAGGCAAGAGAAAGAAATCAAGGGTATTCAGTTAGGAAAAGAAGAAGTCAAATTGTCCCTGTTTGCAGATGACATGATTGTATATTTAGAAAACCCCATTGTCTCAGCCCAAAATCTCCTTAAGCTGATAAGCAACTTCAGCAAAGTCTCAGGATACAAAATTAATGTGCAAAAATCACAAGCATTCTTATACACTAGTAACAGACAAACAGAGAGCCAAATCATGAATGAACTTCCATTCACAATTGCTTCAAAGAGAATCAAATACCTAGGAATCCAACTTACAAGGGATGTAAAGGACCTCTTCAAGGAGAACTACAAACCACTGCTCAGTGAAATAAAAGAGGACACAAACAAATGGAAGAACATACCATGCTCATGGATAGGAAGAATCAATATCGTGAAAATGGCCATACTGCCCAAGGTAATTTATAGATTCAATGCCATCCCCATCAAGCTACCAATGAGTTTCTTCACAGAATTGGAAAAAACTGCTTTAAAGTTCATATGGAACCAAAAAAGAGCCCGCATCTCCAAGACAATCCTAAGTCAAAAGAACAAAGCTGGAGGCATCACGCTACCTGACTTCAAACTATACTACAAGGCTACAGTAACCAAAACAGCATGGTACTGGTACCAAAACAGAGATATAGACCAATGGAACAGAACAGAGTCCTCAGAAATAATACCACACATCTACAGCCATCTGATCTTTGACAAACCTGAGAGAAACAAGAAATGGGGAAAGGATTCCCTATTTAATAAATGGTGCTGGGAAAATTGGCTAGCCATAAGTAGAAAGCTGAAACTGGATCCTTTCCTTACTCCTTATACGAAAATTAATTCAAGATGGATTAGAGACTTAAATGTTAGACCTAATACCATAAAAATCCTAGAGGAAAACCTAGGTAGTAGCATTCAGGACATAGGCATGGGCAAAGACTTCATGTCTAAAACACCAAAAGCAACGGCAGCAAAAGCTAAAATTGACAAATGGGATCTAATTAAACTAAAGAGCTTCTGCACAGCAAAAGAAACTACCATCAGAGTGAACAGGCAACCTACAGAATGGGAGAAAATTTTTGCAATCTACTCATCTGACAAAGGGCTAATATCCAGAACCTACAAAGAACTCAAACAAATTTACAAGAAAAAAACAACCCCATCAAAAAGTGGACAAAGGATATGAACAGACATTTCTCAAAAGAAGACATTCATACAGCC
>NC_037675.1:20967476-21097201 GCF_003255815.1 Theropithecus gelada | reverse complement strand
AAAAAAAAAAAAAAAAAGAAAAAAGAAAAAAAAAAAAGAAAAGCCTTAAATTTGAAACTCTCTTATGAAAATTTAGCATTTAAAATGACTTACATTAATAAAAGTCTTCAGACAAAATAATTTGATTTTAACATTGTTTTAATATTCATGTTGAAGAAAAGCATGAATATATCAAAGAGAATTAGGAGAGGAAGCAGCAGATATCTTAATGATTGCAGTTAGAGACATGGAGGGATATTTAAGATTCCTTCAGTTTCACAGAAACTTATCATTGACCTGGTCTTATAACCATCAATAATGTATCTTAGGAGGTTGTGTTTTTAAAAATTAGTATATCCTAATGATGGATTTCTAGGATATTTAATTATGAAAATGCATCCTGGTCCATTAATAGAGACTTATACGTTAAGAAAACCCTTCCAACCATTCCTTAATAGCATTTACTCCTGCAGATAACATCAGCAATTATTCAGTGGTTCTCAGTCATAACAGTGAATGAGAATCACCTGAGGCAATTTATAGTAAAAAGCAGATTTCTGGCACTGGTTCCTAACGTTCAAATTCAGCTGGCCAATTATGGAACCATATTATTTGCACTTTGAAACATTCACTGTAATATGTATTTAACTTACCTCATTTCAAAATCAGAAAATGAGCTTTGTAAATGCTTCCTCACAATTCAGGAAGCTTCCTCTAATTTGAAATCTGTGGCTTCTTATGAACTGACGGTGACAAGTTCTCTGCAAATGCACATTGTTTGTGAAAAACAAAAACTGGTGATTTCTCTCAAGTTTCACTAACCTATCAATAGCCAGGTTTACTCAGTCCAAACTACTAGATAAACCCCAGGAATGTCTGTGCCTAGAGAGTGCAATGATCCACATTTATCTTTATGGATCTGGACAAAGCAATGTGGAGAGTTGAGCAGAGATTAGGAATGGAGCATGAGCCATTGGATAGTTCTGAGAACTCAGAAACACCTCATGGGATCTCGTATATATTTGGGCATTTACTACATGACTATTCCTATGCTAAACACACACATACCAACTATATATATATATTTATATACACATACACACATTATATATACATACAATATATCATATGTATTTATAGTGCATAAAGCATATACACACTATATATTATATATAAATATATTTTAAATATATAATTATATATATAAAATTTAATAAGAAAGAATCCTAGAAAATCAGAGAAAAGTTGAAGGAATAAAGTCTTCCTAAAAATCAGCATTGGATTAGGTTTCTCTTTGATGGGCCTTCAGAGGATATCCTGTTTATTTCTATCATAGTTTTCATTTTGCCTCATATTTTGTGATTGTCTGTATACTTGTCTTTATTTCACTAATTGAAAAGATCCAAGTGTCTGGTAATGTATGTTCTTAAATACTCTATCTTCACTCCTAGATCATTGCCTGGAATCTGAAGTGTTGTAGGTAGTTGAAAAGCATATAATAATTGAATAAATAAATATATAGATAGTATTTATTATATTTTGATTAAAAAATTATGTCCAAAATCTGCAGCAAGTCAGTGATCAGTATTACATCAATAACAACAAAGAAAATTACTTTTAAGGCAGATCTTGATTTCTCTTTAAGTTTTTGTTAATGTTCACATATATAGGTGTAATTGATTGTAAAACTTGACTATGTTCAAAGTCTATAAAATAAAAAAAGAGTATTATAATAGGCAAGGGGACTTTATCTTAAGGCAGAAATTGTTTTCCTTCTGTGTTCTTTTATATTTATGCATATGTTTGGATTGCAATTATAGGGCAAGTTGTAAGTACCCAGAAGCATGCCTTCCTGGATTGAATACAATATCCAAAGTCATTGGACGTTCCATTCAATTGCTTAAGTAACTCAATCATTACTCAATTTTCTCCTTTGGTTTAATATCTCACAGTCAACCCAGGAGAAAATTGCTTGAGTTCCGTGCACGTTAATTTAGTAAAAATGAAACTTAACACTTGTTTATAATTGTCTTCTTAAGATCCATGGACATGTAAAAATTCAGCACAACATCTGCATCTGTGGCATTCAAACATACGCTTCCTGATAAATGACTCCCCAGGAGACAGAATCAAATCAGAAAGAGATGCAGTGTTTATTGAAAATCTACTTTGGGTGAAAATGTGTTAATTTAATAATTGAATATGTATTAAATGTAACACTATCATTTATGTTTACATTATAAAATATTTAGCTGTAAAATATGGATTTTTCAATGTTAAAATGGATTTCTGTAATGAAAATCACTGGAATGTATTCATTTTTTAAATAAAAGTGTTCAGTATAACACACATCTACTAGGAAAAGTATATTTTTAAAATCAATAAGATCTTGAAATGGTGCTGTCTTTTTTCTCCTTTCAAGCTTCCAAAATTAGGACAAATATTTGCTGGGCATTACTTAATCCCAGGCGTGCCTTCCTGTGCCTAATGTCTCATGTTTTGAATAATGCACTTTGCAGTACTGAGCTATGATTAGGAAATAAAAATGTCTTTTCATATTAACTTTTGGGGCAGAATAAACTAGTAAGATAAATCTGGTTTTAGAAAATGCAGAGTTCATTCCAAAATATATGTGTGGAGTTGAAGATATATATACATATGTGTTATGTGTGTGTGTATATACACACACAGATATATTTTCACAGATATATATATCATTTTATCTTATTTTACTAATATATACACATACATAGATACATTACATATATACATATACACGCATGCATGTATATGTTTGTAATAAAATACATACATTTCTGTATATGTAAAATACATATATGCATACATACATGTAAGTATATATTTGTAATATAAAATAAAATGATATATTTTTGTTGAAATCAACTGTTTCTCTGAATAAATGATGTATATATCATTTCTCTGAATATATAGTAATATATATAGCTTCTCTGAATAAATGACATATTTTATATTGCATATATACATGTACGTATGTATATATATTTTAAGCTTTGTATATATATACAAAAAATATATAAATACGTGTATATATTTGTTATATAAATACATACATTATGTATATATGTAATACATTATATTTACAAATTTGTAATATAAAATAAAATGATATTTTTTTGTTGAAATCAACTCTTTCCCTGTAATATAACACATTACAAATTATATCAATGTAGTGTCAGAATGAAATCTTTGAGCAGAGTTATATTAAAGAAATTATATCCCCTGTATGAGTAGAAACATGTCACACTATGGAAGGCTGGAATTCATTGAAAAGTCGCGAGTCGGTTTTGCAGTTTCTTCATAGCTGCTTTCATCTCCTCATTTCTCAGTGTGTAGATAATGGGGTTCAGGAGTGGAGTAAAAATGGTATAAAACACAGACAGCAGCTTGTCCACAGAAAACCTACTGAAAGGCCACACATAAATAAAAATGCAAGGGCCAAAGAACAGCGTCACTACCATGATATGTGCAGAGCAAGTGGAGAGTGCTTTGGATGTGCTACCGGCAGCACACTGTCTGACAGTGAGGAGGATCACAGTGTAGGAGATCAGGAGGAGCAGAAAACAGCTCAAGGAAAGCAACCCACTGTCTGAGATCATAATTATACCCAAGACATAGGTGTCCATGCAGGCAAGTTTGATCACCAGAGGGAGGTCACAGAAGAAGCTGTCTACCTCACTGGGGCCACAGTAAGGTAAATTTGCAGTGAAAGCCACTTGACTGATGGAGTGCACAAATCCAATGACCCATGAAGCCAGCACCAGCTTGATGCAAGTCTGCCAACTCATCAAAGTCATGTAATGCAAGGGTTTGCATATGGCTACACATCTGTCATAGGCCATGGAAACCAGGAGCACCATCTCAGCCCCACCAGTAAAGTGCAAGAAGAAGATTTGAGCCATACATCCTCCAAAGGAGATGAGTTTTCGATCACTAAGGAAATCCCTGATCATCTTGGGAGTGGCAAATGAAGCCAACCACATGTCCAGGAAAGATAGGTTCCCCAGCAGGAAGTACATAGGGGAGGAATGCAGGCGGGGATCAGAAATTACAGTGACCAAAATGAGAAGGTTACCCAGCATAATGGCCACATAGATCCCGAAGAAAAATATAAAGAAAAAATTTTGAAGATGTCGTGAAGTGCAGAGTCCATGCAACACAAATTCTGACACCAAGGAATAGTTCTGCATGTGCATTGCCTCGAGTTTCAGACTTTGTTTGTAATCTAAATAAAGAAAAAAATCCTGTCATTTGCAACAACACCTCAAGGATATTGTGTTAAGTGAAGTAAGCCAGGCACAGAAAGACAAATATCAAATGATGTCACTTAATATGTGGAATATAAAAAAGTCAAATTTACATAAATAGAAAGTAAAATGGTGGTTACCAGAGACTGGGAAGGAGGAGGGTGAGGGATAAGTTTGTCAAAGAACAAAGTTTCAATTAGACAGAAGGAAAAATTCAAGTGATCTCATCATTGTGATTATAGATAATAGCAATATATTATACACTTGAAAATCACTGAGAGAATAGATTTTGCATTCTCATCACAGAAAATAAGTATGTGATTTAGCCATTCCCTAATGTTTACATATATGAAAACATCATGTTGTACATTATAAAGGTATATAGTTTTTATTTGTCAATTAGAAAGAAAGAGAGAGGGAGAGGAAGGAAGAAAAGAAGTAAGCAAAAGTGCCTGTCAATTGCCTGGCACATGAAAGTGATCAACTGAGTGTTATCTCTGTATAATTTTTAACTTGCAAGAGATACTGTAAAATATAGAATGTTATATACTACCAAGCATGTATATTTGCCTTTTTCACACTTCAGTGATTCCTGAGGGGCAATTAGACATTCTGGAAGACTTCTGCATAGGTGAGAGTTGTAGGAACTTTTTTTTCCCCCTTCTTTCCATGGCCTTTGTCCATGTAAAAACATGCATCAATCAAGTGCAGTAGGTGAACCAAAATTCCTTAAGAGGACTGAGAAGATGAAGATTTTTTCAGGGATACCATCTTCTCACCATCTGTGTCGATATCATTGCCCAATGGATAATTAATTATTCTTAAGCACTAAATATGGAAATTAAAGTTTCACTTAAAAATAATGTCAACACGTAAAACATGGGCAACTGAATGTACATTATTAAGTGTCTCTTCTTCTTCTTCTCTCTCGTTTACACACACAAACACAAAACAAAACCTAGCAAAGGCATGTTGATAGGTAGATGTATCTGTGTATCTAAATATGATTAACATGTCTTTCTCCTGAATCCAAGAGAAGCAAATTTTGTTTCTCAATGACAAAATTTAAAGGAGAAAAATTACTTTAAGCTAAAACGCATGTTTTGGATATAACAACTATGGGCGGGGGATGATGTATAAATACAGACGAGCTCCCAAATCGTGTACCCAAGTTATGTATGTTGCCTAGTAATGCTATAAAAGCCTCATTTATTGTGTTATATGTGAGTTGTAGAATGGTTCTTCTTATATTCTCACATGATATCTTTGAGGAAAATTTGATCTAAATAATAGCTCAGTTTCATAAAGTTTTAATCTAAAGTGTTAATCGTTGCTATCAGGGAGGACAGCCTATAATTGCAGGCCACAGGACTCTTTCCTCTTCCTTGCCCTTCATCAACAACCTGGATATGACACAATTTGCAGGTTTGCAGATAGCACAAATCTGAGATGATTTACTTACAGACTTATAGAATATTTCAATATGCTGGAAATATGCGCCGTAACCAGCAAACAAGAGATAAGGTGGAAGGAGGAAGAGAGAAGAGTGTAGACTGATACTTATCAGTCTAACAGAGACATACAGTATTATATTATTAACATATTTCTTTATAATCATGCTTTTAATGTGTTATAATTTTTTTCTCAAAAATGAATAAAAATATTTATGGTAAAATGTGTTGTAGTGCTTTTAATTAAATGAGTGAAAAAGGATCCAGATCTGGTTCAGGGCATTCATATCTTATTCTCCAGTTAAATTTCAGCTCAAGAAATGGCTTCCTATAGAGCCATAATGTTGAGATTTCTCCCATATTAAATCTGCTTGAAATATTTATTTTTTTCCCAACCACTATAAAATCACCTATTCGAAATGTTTGCTCAATTATTTTTAAATTATTTTACAAACTTGGTTATCTCCGTAATACTTCCTTTGGAATTTTGAAAATCTCAGTCCCTTCCAGGACCCCTCCTGGCAGTAGTCAAGCTATCTTCTTCCTTATTCATTTACTCACTTACACACTCATTCATTCAGACTGTATCTATCAGACACTAACACATTTTTTTCATCTCACTTTATTTGGTATAAAAACCAATCAATACAAGAAGAAATAAATCACTTAACCTAGGTTTTATTTAGTTTCCTCACCCCACAGATTTTTATTTTTGCTCTTATCATTTTTAAATTAATTGTATTTGGGATAAAAAACCATTGATCTAATTGATTTATAGATAGATTTATTATTTATAAACTTTGAGATGATTTAGAATGACTTTCTTTTAAAAAATACTTTAAATTATTATGTGGAAACTAAACAAAATAAACTGATGGATATAGAGAGTATAAAAATGGTTATTAGACAATGGGAAGGGTAGTGGGGAGGGTTGGAGGATAAAGGGAGGATGATTAATGCGTATAAAAATGTAGTTAGGATGACTTTCAATGAAAAAGATATTTCCAAGACCTCTCAACAAGGATCAGAGCATAAAACCTATGAAATAATTTTTTTGGGGGCTTTTCACCATTACACATGATTGACTAATAAGTTCATCATGTTATTTAAAAATGTAGCTCTGAGTTTGCTGATGAAATGGAACAGAATTCATAGGTTCCATTATTAGTTATTTTTTATGAGCAATAAACTGGAGTCTCACTCTTCTCACTGAGAAGGAAATACTGTATAAACCTTTTTATAAGGGGTATCACATAGAATCCTTCATGAGAAATTACAAAAAAGCTGCAAGACTCTCCTTCATATGAGCTTTTTAATGTTGCTCCTTTATAAAACTGAAGGATATACCACAAAAGAAAAGTCTTGTAAGGCTTCTACAGGGAAATAAGGTAACTTATTCTAGTTATGAAATAGCCTAACAGTGAGAATTTGATGGAGTAATAGAATTTTAGAATCTAAAGGGATTAATGATGACCATATCTTCTTTAGTCCACTCAAATAGCACCCATCTCAACCAGACTGTTGTCAAGATAACGAAAATTCAAAATTCCTTTGGTTCTCCTTGAATTTTTATAAAAGCATTACATTAAATCATTTAATTGCAACACTTTTTTTGACAATTAGATGCTAACCATTTTTAGTCTGAAATTTTAAATCTGAAGCCAAAATCTCCAGTGGGCACAAGGGACATAATCACAAAGCAAGCATTCTTAGGAAGTTTACTTAGATTCTTCTGATACCCATTCTAGCACACACATCACAGGTCATAGAGCTACACTTTTATTGACATTCTTTTCCTTTTTATGCCCCTGAAAAATTTCACTTGTAAATCTAAAATATAATTGTATTTAATATACTGTTTTATGAAGATTAAGTGAACAGAAAGTTGAAATAATCAAATGGAAAACTCGGGAAACAAACATAAAGGAGCTCAATTTGCTATTGAATCAAAGATGTTCTACAGTTAGATACTGGTGATGGTTGTACAACTCTGTAAATACACGAAAAATCATTGAATTATACATGTAAAAATGAGTGAACTTTATGATATATAAATTATACCTCAATAATGCTTTTAAAATGGATATTAAAAGAAATGTAATAAATAGTCTCAATTATAGTTCTAATTTCTGAGAACTCTTTATGATGTGTAAATCATCTAAAAGCAAATAAACATTAAGTTTGTAATCAGAAAAAATGACATTGATGTATACAAACCAATGGTATTTTTAAATTAAAATATAAATCCAACTAATAATGAAAAACATTAATTTTAACTTGCAAGTTATTATGATGTAATCCAATGATTTAATATATAAGATAATATAATAATTAGTCTCTATTCAACTTATATCTCATGCATGTTCATATTTATTACAAAGGTTCTTTACTAACCTGGAGTTAAGATGCTCAGTGCTGACACTGTAGCTCAACCAATTTATATTTTACATCTACTATACTTAAATGGAGCTATTGAAAATACACATATTTTATCCCAGAGATGATTTAATCATCTTTCTTCTTCCCCTTAAAAATAATTTGGGAAAAGCATTATCTTAAAGTTAGAGAACTTCAGATTTGAGTCTTCCTTGGAGTTAAGATATAAATATACCCTGTCTCCCACCAATTAAGAATGCTTTAACTACAGGCCATTTGTGACCAATGACCATAACAAAGGCTGGGGAATAAATCATCTCAGGATGGAAATTTGCAGTAATGAATCATGTTCATTTCTCCAGGTGACAAAAGAAAAATAATTACAGATCTGTCAGATTATATAAGCTGGATTTATATTAGTATACATAGCTGCATTTATTTTAGTAATTCAAGCAGAATTATATATACCATTATCCAGTTAATCAAGTATAAAATGACAAATTTATCTTTAAATAATCAAATTAACAAGTTACACTCTAAAAATATGCTGAAAATTTGCCAACTCTGCACATTATATAACTTTGATCAAGCATTACACTTTGAAAAAGATTTACTCATACAAGGAGAATCAGATTTATATGTGCCAAAATATTTGCCTTCTCTAGATTTGTATGGTCAGGCATGATGAAATCTCCAGGTGTGTGGGTTACTTTGTTCATCATTTATTATTGATAGCCTACTTACTTCCCCAAATCATTCAAGGTTAATGCAGGATTCTTCTACTAATGGGTCCATGCTGAAGACAAATATTTCAAAACATTCTGATAAATGATCATCACATTTATAACTATTCACATGACATTTACAACTATTCACATGACATTTACTTCCATATTAGGTATGTAGGTTCTACTAAATGTATAAGACATTTGACTACCAAGACAGCATCTGAGTAGAGTAAAAAGTCTCAAGTGGCACATTGGCATTAGATAATCGTGTTTCACTTAAAATGAGTTGCAAAATCTAAGTTCTGTTTCTGTCTTTTAAACACACAGATAACGATTACTAAAGGAGGTCTGCAGAAGCAGTCTATCAGTTTCAGTGTGATTTGTTTCTGCAATGCAGTCATTAGGTGGTACAGATATATTGTGTAAAATAAAGAATCATAGAGAAGTTTTTGACAAACAGATTAAGTGAATACTGGATTTGGAGATAAGGAAAGATTTACTAAATGTGGTGGATTTATTTATGATTCAACATAGAGGGCATTTTTGGGTAACATTAGCATTTAAAATGATGAGACTTGAGTAAAGTGGACTGCTCTCCATAATGCGGGTGGAGCTCATCCAGTAAGTTGAAGGCCTGCATAGAACGAAAAGACCAGACTTTCAAGGGAAGGGAGAATTCCCCATCAGACCATCAGACTGCCTCAGACCTTCATCTGTGTCATCAGGTCTCCTGGGTCTCTAGCCAGCAGGCCCACACTGTAGATTTGGGACAACTTTTTGATAGACACTTTGGAAACATAGACCAGACCCACTAAAAAATGCTAGTAGATCTTGACCTAGTCATTTCTATGTTAAAATATGTCCATAATATCATTACTGATTAATAGATCAAGAATTATTAAGCAAATTACTGATTTATAGACCAAGAATTATTAAGCAATTTACTAATTTATAGATCAAGAATTATTAAGCAATTTAAATTTGCCAGAATAATTAAAATCAATTAAAGTATATCTATGTGATAGAAGATAATAACACATGAAAAATATGTTTTCAACAAACATTTCAATATATGAAGAAGGATTCACGGTGTTTTGTTAAGGCCAAAAAAAGAGGACAGCTAACTATACATACAATATAAATCCTTAGGTTGCATCAATGAATAAAACAGATAAGAATTACTTTCCTCTTGATGCTTACTATCTAGCAGAAAACACAAACACATAAATACAAATAAATGAGTCATCTATGATAAGCACTAAGGAAAAAATTAAGCAGAGTAAGGAATATTGAGAATGCCAGAAGAAGAACTGCTTCAATTGCCTACAGTGGCAAACAGTTTGGTAACGTGCTGTTTATCGGTTCTCTTCTCCCTTCTCCCATTTCCTCACTCTACCAGAAAACTACCAGATTTTCTTAGGATCACTTTTGGCCAGTAAAAGTATTTGTACTCCAATCTTGATCTCAGAGACTTCTGGATGAATACAAGGTAGGACAGTTAATACTAGACCTGCTTTTACAGAACAGATTCTCAGAATGAGATTTTGAAATTAAATTGCTCACAAGCCCAATGCAACAGTCCTTCATTGTTGATGGTAAGTAAGATCATGAGAATCTCTGGCACACTGCATATCACAACTACCAGACTCTCACTTGCGATGATTTAAGTTGGGTTAGAGACCTAGAATTTGAGAGCAGGACAATGCTACTTTATAAAAATAAGGAATTGGCTGGTTATTTCTAGTTGGCATTGAAGTGCCTGCAGAAGAAAATAATAGGCTCAAGTCAGTCAACCATCAACTCAGGCCACAGTATAAAAAATAGAAGACCCCATGACAGTATACAAAGCGATCTCTGTTGTCTAGAGTCTAGGGACAGCCAGTGCTATAAATCAGGACAGATACTAATTGTGAGAATAGTGAAGTTACAGAGAAAGCTGAATTCACAAATCTGGAAACTCTTTTATGCTAAGGTCTAATAAGAGAAATATTAGAATCTAATATCTGATATAAGAATATCCTCCTTTGAACATGTCGGGCCAGCAGAAGTGGCTTCCTCCTTCTTACTGGAAAGTAGCACTTTCACTTTCCCTGGAAAAAAAGCTGAAGGCTCTAACTAAGATATATGCATTGCAAAATAATACACATTCATCTTAAGATCAGTCCCATCTATCCTCACTGCTTCTAGGTAAATAACTAGAGTATAGGTACATAATATGAGACTGGGGAAATACTAACCCTACTCTCAAATAAAAGAGAAATAACCAACAGAACTTCATGAACTGGTTAATATGCACTGGAAAATGAATGAATGTTGGAGGCTGGAACAATGCGTGGGGGCAGAGTGTGGGATGATCCATTCTGTCCAAGGTAGAAATGCTGGAACTGCCTTGGCATATCTTAAACGAAAGGCTCAAAAGTCTAAGTAAGCTTGGAAAAATCAAATGGATTTAGCTTATAATACTAGTGCACCGACCAACTGACAAGGTTACAAGCGAAGGTCTAGAGGGTCTTTCACTAAAGCTTAAAGAATGGACTCCTTATTGTCAGTCACAACAATGGAACCTGGACTATAAGAGGATGGGTAGCAGTCATTAGCCATCAGAGGCAACTATAATAATTTTGACAGTGTGCAACGAGTCTGTAACAAAAAGCTTAGATCTTGACCTGCAGGTATCTGTTATGATAACTAGATGGAGTAAGAGCTGTAGGCAGCCAACAGAAGTATTGCTTGACTTACATATTCCAAGGAGGAAAAAGGAAATCAAGAAGTGGTAAGCAAAATGTTGGTAAAGCCACCATAATGGAATAAAAACAATCTATTACCCAGTTTCTAAAAATGAGTGAGTCATGAGATCTAGCACCCATCAATTCAAGAGGCCAGGTCCATTTGAAGAAGAGCTCCGCACTACAGTAAGTATATACAAAAACAACTCCCCCAATCATTTCCCAGAATTAATTATGCCCATTTACTAGAGTAACCAAACAGTGAATAAAGGGAAATATTCAGATATTTGAGGTCTAGAGTCTGAGACAGTACTCATATCTGGGAAACAAAAATCCCATTATGGTTCCTGTTAGAGTAAATCCTTTCCAGTGGGTCTATTTGTGTCATTTTCCTGGCTCCTGATGCATAATTAGAATGAATATACTAAGTGGCCGACAGAATTTTCAGATTGGTTCCTTGGCATATAGAATATGAGTATTAAAATAGAAAACACCAAGCGGAAGTCCCTGAAACTGCAACACCGACAACAACACTAATTAGAAGCAACGTGACATCCCAGATAGAATGGCAGATGATTGTCATTTTAGAAAGCTTTAGTTTACCAGTCTGATATCGCAAAAAGGAAAGCAAGCAACCAAGCAAGAAAGAAGAAAAAATAGAGGTGAGAGAAAGGGGGGAATGAAGGAAGGAAAGAAAGGAAAAATTTAAAAAATTATGACAAAATACAATGGAGTGAGGTAAATATAACCAATTGGTAGGTCCAAATGCAACGATTGTGCTGAATATAGTATATTTACTAGAATTCACTGATACAGGTTCTAGTAATTATGCAGCCATCAATCTGACAAACGTGTTCTCAATTCTTAACAGGGAAAACAGTCGTTTGTAATTTGAACTCACTTTGAAATGACGGCACTATACATGCATGATCTTATCCCAGTAGAATGTTATTTCTCCTGTCATAATATTGTCTGAAGAGATTTTGACTATCTGGACATCTCGCCAAACACCAAACTTCTCTACTGTATTGATGACTTATGAATGGTACCTGGGGAGTAGTAACTGGATGTTACTACTGATTACTAGTCACTAGTGTTTCCTGATAAGACACCTGCATACCAGGGAAGATATTCAGGTACCTGCCACATTAATAACATTTTTAGGCATCCAGTTGTCTGATTACTCCAAAACATATTCTTGGGAATTCTCCTCCAACCAATTTATCAGGTAACAGAGAAGGTTGCCTTTTTTTTTCTTTTTAAAGACAACTTTGTTGAGATATATTTAATCTATCACAAAATCATTCATTTCAAGTATACAATTCAATGATTATTAGTAATTGTACTGAGTGATGCCACCATCTCCAAACCTCAGTTTTAGAATATTTTCATCTCCCCAGTAAGATCCTTCAAGCTCATAATAGTTAATGCCTACTCCCTACCTGGCTCAAAACAACCACCAGTTTACATTCTGTCTCTATAAATTTGCAAGTTTTAGATATTTAATATAATATAAATTATATAATGTCAGATCTCTCGGTGGCTTTCTTCACTTAGAATAGTGTATTAGAGGCTCATCCATGATGTAGCATGTGTCAGTGTCAATACTTTCTTTCTTTTTGTTGCTGAATATCACATTTTATCTATCCATTAAGCAAATGATGGACATTTAGGTTGTTTCCAGGTTGGGGCTATTATGAATAATGCTGCTATGAGCATATGTGCCCAAGTATTTATGTTGACATATATTTTCATTTATCTTCTGTGAAATTGCTTGTTCATATGACAGTTTTAGGTTTAACTTTTTGAGAAAGTGACAAATTGTTTTCCAAAGTGACTGTATCATTTTACATTCCCAGCAGCAATTTATGAGAATTGCAACTTCCCTATATTCTCACCAACATTTGTTATTGTCTATCTTATTTTGAACAGTCATTGTAGAAAGTATGATACGGTATCTTATTGTGGTTTTAATTTGTATTTTCTTAATAAATAATGATGTTGAAAATCTTTTCATGTGCTAACTTATGTGTTTTCTTTGGTGAAATGTTTGTTCAATACATTTTTTAAAATTTTATTTTTAATTGACAAATAATTATGTATATTTATGAGACTTAATCTATCTATACATTGTGTAAAGAGCCAATCAAGTTAATTAATATATGTGCCACCTCACAGACTTATCCTTTTTGTGATGAGACATTAAAAATCTATTCTTTTAACAATTTTAAAACATAGAAAACAAAGCCAGGTATGGTGGCTTGTACCTGTAATCAGCTACCTGGGAGACTGAGGCAGGAGGATAGCTTAATGTCAGGAGCTTGAGGCCAGCCTGGGCAAGGAGTCTCTAAAATGTATTTTTCTAATCAAGCAGTTGCAGTGGTGCACACCTGTAGTCCCAGCTACTCAGGAGGCTGAAGTAGGAGAATTGCTTAGGGCCAAGAGTTCCAGGATGCCTGGGCAACAGAGCAAGATCCCATCTCTTCCTCTCTCTCTCTATCTAGAGATATGTATATACCTTCAAAACATTATTATTAAATGTGGTCATCGTGCAGTGCAATAGATCATTAAAAGTTGTTCCTCCAGTCTGAGATTTTGTACCTTTTGATCAGTATCTTTCCTTTCTCCATCTCTCCCCATACCCCCCACCTCTGGTAACCACCTTTCTACACTCTGTTTCTATGAGATCCACTTTTTCAGATTCCACATATAAGTAAGGTCATACAGTATTTTTCTGTTCCTGGCTTATTTCACTTGGCATATTGTTCTCCAGTTTCATTCATGTTGTCACAATGGAAAGAAGTTCCTTCTCTTTTAAAGGTCATGTAGTATTCTGTTGTTCATATATATATACACACACACATATATACACACACACATATATACACACACATATATATACACACACACATATATACATACACACATATATATACACACACACATATATATATAAAACATTTTCTTTTGTTTTGGAACATATTTATATTTTTATATTTATTATTGTATAATACTTGTACGTATTTTCTGGGTACATGTTATATTTTGATACATATACATAATGTGTAGTGATCAAATCAGGGTAATTGGGATATCCATCACCTCAAACTTTTTTCTTTTCCTTGTTTTGGAAATATGACAATTCTATTCTAGCTATTTGAAACTATTTGATGTTATTGTAAACTATAATTGTCCTTCTGCACTAAAGAATATTAGAGCTTATTACTTCTGTCAAACTATATTTTTGTCCATTAACAAATTCCTCTTCATTCTCGCTTCCCTATTCCCTTCTCAGCCTTTAAAAAATATTTTTATTTTTTTAAAATTATAATTTAAGTTCTAGGGTACATGTGCACAATGTGCAGGTTTGTGACATAGGTATACATGTGCCATGTTGGCTTGCTGCACCCATCAACTCATCATTTACATTAGGTATTTCTCCTAATGCTATCCCTCCCCTAGACTCCCACCCCCTGATAGACCGTGGTGTGATGTTCCCCACCCTGTGTCCATGTGTTCTCACTGTTCAGTTCCCACCTATGAGTGAGAACATGTGGTGTTTGGTTTTCTGTCCTTGTGATAGTTTGCTGAGAATGATGGTTTCCAACTTTATCCATGTCCCTGCAAAGGACATGAACTCATCCTTTGTTATGACTGCATAGTATTCTATGGTGTATATGTGCCACATTTTCTTAATCCAGTCTATCATTGATAGGCATTTGTGTTGGTTCAAAGTCTTTGCTATTGTAAATAGTGCAATAAACACACGTGTGTATATATCTTTATAGTGGAATGATTTATAATCCTTCGGGTGTATACCCTGTAATGGGATTGCTAGGTCAAATGGTATTCTAGTTCTAGATCCTTGAGGAATCCCCACACTGTCTTCCACAATGGTTGAACTAATGTACACTCCCACCAACAGTGTAAAAGCATTCCTATTTCTCCACATCCGCTCCAGCATCTGTTGTTTCCTGACTTTTTAATGATCACCATCCTATCTGGTATGAGATGGTGTATCATTGTGGTTTTGATGACCAGTGATGATGAGCATTTTTTCATGTGTCTGTTGACTGCATAAATGTCTTCTTCTGTTCATATCCTTTGCCCACTTTTTGATGGGGTTGTCTGTTTTTTTCTTGTGAATTTGTTTAAGTTCTTTGTAGATTCTGGATATTAGCCCTTTATCAGATGGGTAGATTGCAAAAATTTTCTCCCATTCTGTAGGTTGCCTGTTCACTCTGATGATAGTTTCTTTTGCTGTGCAGAAGCTCTTTAGTTTAATTAGATCCCATTTGTCAATTTTGGCTTTTGTTGCCATTACTTTTGGTGTTTTAGTCATGAAGTCTTTGCCCATGCCTATGTCCTGAATGGTACTGCCTAGGTTTTCTCCTAGGGTTTTTATGGTTTTAGGTTTCACATTTAAGTCTTTAATCCATCGTGAGTTAATTTTTGTATAAGGTGTAAGGAAGGCATCCAGTTTCAGCTTTCTACATATGGCTAGCCAGTTTTCTCAGCACCATTTATTAAATAAGGAATCCTTTCCCCATTTCTTGTTTTTGTCAGGTTTGTCAAAGATCAGACGGCTGTAGATGTGTGGTGTTATTTCTGAGGCCTCTGTTCTGTTGCATTGGTCTACATATCTGTTTTGGTACCAGTATCATACTGTTTTGGTTACTGTAGCCTTGTAGTATAGTTTGAAGTCAGGTAGCATGATGCGTCCAGCTTTCCTGTTTTTGCTTAGGATTTTCTTGGCTATGTGGGCTCTTTTTTGGTTCCATATGAGCTTTAGAGTAGTTTTCTTCCAATTCTGTGAAGAAAGTCATTGGTAGCTTGATGGGGATGGCATTGAATCTATAAATTACCTTGGGCAGTATGGCCATTTTCACAATATTGATTCTTCCTATCCATGAGCATGGAATGTTCTTCCATTCGTTTGTGTCCTCTTTTATTTCGTTGAGCAGTTGTTTGTAGTTCTCCTTGAAGAGGTCCTTTACATCCCTTGTAAGTTGGATTCCTAGGTATTTTATTCTCTTTGCATTTAAAGATATAACTGACACATAATAATTGTACATGTTAATGAAGTATAATATAATGTTTCAATGCATGTATGCATAGTATAACAATCAATTTTAGGTAATTACTCTATCCACTAATTTAAACATTTATCATTTCTTTGTGATGACAACATTCATAATCTTCTCTTCTACCTATCTTGAAATATACACTACATTGTCATAATCATCCTACTGCTTAACAGAACACCAAGCCTTATTGTTTCTGACTAAGTGTAACTTTATACCTATTGACCAACCTCTCCCAGTACTCCTCCTCTCCTTGCCTTTCCCAGGCTCTGGTTACCAGTTTCTACTCCCTGTGTCTACAAAATCAGCTTTTTTGGGTTCCAGATAGGAGAGATTATAGAGCATTTATTCTTCTGTGCCTAACTTATATCACTTAACATGTCTTTCGGGCTCATTCATGTTGTTGCAAATGACAGGATTTATTTCTGTTTTCTAGCTGAGTAGTATTTCACTGTATGTGTGTGTATGTATGCGTGCGTGTGTGTTTATACATATATATGTACTTATATATGCTGCATTTTCTTTATCCATTCATCTGTAGATGGATATCTAATTTAATTCCATATCTTGGCCTTTGTGAATGGCACTTCAATAAATATAGGGGTGCAGATGGACTGTTTTCATTTCTTTTGGGTATATGTGAAGAAATGGGATTGCTGGATCATATAGTAGTTCTAGTTTTATTTTTTTGAGGAACTTTTGTACTGCTTTTCATAATTGCTTTACGAATTTACACTCCCACCAAAAGTGTAAAAGAGCTCCCTTTTCTCTGTATCCTTACTAGCATTTATTTTGTTTGTTTGTTTTTTGATACTAGCCATTTTAACTGGGTCAACAGGATATATGATGTGTTTATAATTTGCATTTCTCTGATGATTAGTGATGTTGAACATTTTTTCATATATCTGTTGATCATTCATAACTCTTCTTTTGAGAAATGTCTTTTTATATCTTTTTGCCCATTTTAAATGGTTTGTTTTTGAGTCCCTTACATGTTTTGGATATTAGCCCCTTATTATATATATGGTTTGCAAATATATATATATTTCAATATGTGAGTTGTCTCTTCACTGTGTTAGTTGTTTACTTTGTTGTGCAGAAGCTTTTCAGTTTGATGCAATCCCATTGTCTATTTTTGCTTTTGTTGTCTGTGCTTTTGGAGTTCTATATAAGAAAACATTGCCAAGATCAATATTGTGGAGATTTTCCCTATGTTTTCTTCTCTTAGCTTTACAGTTTCAGGTTTTACATTTAAGTATTTTATCCATTTTGAGTTTATTCTTGTGTATAATGTAAGATAATGGTCAATTTTATTCTTCTGCATATGGATAAACAGTTTTTCCAACATCATTTATTAAGAGATTGTCTTGGCCGGGTGTGGTGGCTTATGCCTATATCCCAGAACTTTGGGAGACCAAGGTGGACAGATCTAATATAACCAGCTTAAAATATAACCAGCTTAAGTGTCTCCCCTCCCCGCTGCCCACCGAGCCCCCAACACACCCATCCATGTCTACCACCCCTCTCAGAGGCTGAAAAGAAGTGAAGCAAGGAGTGGTAAAAGGAAAACAATTTTATTCAAATGTGAGCAGATGGGAAATGGCCAGTTTCATGCCTTTAACAGATCATTCCCCATTTGGGGGCTGAGTAAAGGAGTTTAAGACGGAAAAGATATGGGAAATATGTGAGAATAGTGCAGGAAGGTACAGATCTGCGTGTCTTATTCTGAAGGTTATCTTGTGTAATGGCCTGTCCTGAGGTCTGATTTGCCTTTTCCTGACTGTGGCCTGGTAGCGGTGGTTTAACTGTAAGTAATTCCCCTCTCAAGGGAGGATTCTGCAGCCAGGTTTCCCTGCCTTGTTTGTTTCAAAATCGGCCCCTAAGATTTCTAAGCAAGCACTTAACTAGATAAGAAACACTGTGTATGAACGTACCTGTTGGGAAAGGGAGATAAAGTCTTACAACACAAGACTACATTCTGAGATTCAGAAAGAAAGAAAAAAAAGTTTGAAAATGCATTTTGAGGCTGGGATCCTTGGCTACAATAATTCAACTTGTATATAAAATGTTTTCTTCATAAAATTAGTTGCTCAGTATAAAACAACTAAGGCTGATGTGAGGTACCCTTTATGTAACAAATAATCTAAATACATGTTAGAGACCTAGTATTCAATGTTTTATCTTCAGTCTCTGGAATGGCTTTTCTGGATACTAGGTATAATATATCTGATAAAAGGCATAAAGTTCTTTTTGGATTTTTGCTAAAGTTAAAAGACAGTAGCCATCTCCGATACCGAGTTGCTTTAAATTTGCTTTTGCCTTCTATTCAGTTACAGGCCTAGTTGCCTAGATTGCAAAGAGAAATATGAACAGAGCTAAGAAGGAGGAGGTAAACTTGGAACAGAAGCAGTACAACGTACAAGTTTGGACAGGAATGGTCTATGCTTACTTTTTTTCCCTTCCTGTCTGTCTTTTAAATTTCAGTATGACATAGTTTTGAATTCCAAAGAGTATCCTATATTTTCTATTATATGATCAGACTACATTTGACATACCTCTCTATCTCATCTCTTGACATCGTAGCCCACGACCCAGCTCAATGAAATTGTGTGTAGGTTCTCCTCTGTGTCATGCTTCTACGCATTCTCAACATACTATTTCTTTCTCATGGAATGTCTTTCTTCTCCATCTAGCTGATGCTAACTATAAGTGGAAACCTTCCTGCCCTGCCCTGATTGAGACGCCATTCCTCTGCACTCTCAAAGCACCCTGTGCATCATGTAACAGTGCTGTTCGTGCCACAGAACAATTACTAATTTAGTTCTCTCTATCCATCCATAGGTATAAGTTTCTTGAAGCCCTGGCTATATCTTCTGGCATTCTGTAGGCTCACAAAATATGGGAAGAATGGTTGAACACACTGTGCTTATGGCAAGCAAGTTAGTGTAATTTAATACACACTAATTATGGATTACCCAGAACATGCAGTTTTCTAGTCTGTAAGTCACTTGGATATATTACTGTGATGAGATGTCATCTGTGTGCTTTCTCTAAACATAGATTACCACCACCAACAACAAAAATCGTAACAATAATAATGTGTTTTCTGAGGTTTAAGAGCATGCTAAAATAATAACGAAAGATGCATATAAACAAAGTTGTATAGACGAAAAAACTAAATCACAGGTAACTTATTTATTTTGTTCAAATTTGCATCAGAGAAACAGATAAAGGTGGGAGTTAAATGTATACAAGCCAAACTGTAGATGTTATGTGTTTGACCATAAAAGATCACAAAAAGGTGTTTGCTTTTTAACAATTACATCTACTGTTTCCTCATACAGACTTGAACTATTAGCTGGTACACAAGTTATAGCGGTTTTTGCCAGCACTTTAATTATGCCATTTACTTTAATGGCAAAAACCACAATTACTTTTGCACGAACCTGATACATTAAAAATGAGTTTCTTAAATGTTCAAACAAACAAGACAGTGTCTCTTCAAAAGTGTCAACTAAAAAGTATGTTTTACATTTATATGCAGAGTATTTTTTTAATGGCTGCTTTTACCTCTTGATTTCTTAATGTATAAATAATAGGATTTAAGAGAGGTGTGAAAATTGTGTAAAACACAGAAAGAATTTTATCTACAGAGTATCTGCTGAAAGGCCATACATAGATAAAGACACATGGAGCAAAGAACAGAGTCACAACTGTGATGTGAGCTGAGAGAGTGGAGAAAGCCTTAGAGGATCGACTAGCAGCACGGTGCCTAACTGAGAATATTATGATTCCATAGGAGAGAAGCAACAGGAGGAAGCAGACCAGTGACAGAAGCCCACTGTCAGCAATGACCAGGAGCTGTAGGATGTAGGTGTCCTTGCAGGCAAGTTTAATCACAAGGGGAAGGTCACAGAAAAAGCTGTCTATAACACTGGGACCACAGAAGGGCAAATTCAACATGAAAGCCATTTGACTAGACGAGTGCACAAATCCAACTGCATAGGAGGATAACAATAGCCCAGTGAGCACCCGTGGGCTCATGATGGTCATGTAGTGGAGGGGTTTGCATATGGCAACATACCTGTCTATTGCCATGGCTACAAGCAACATCATCTCACTCCCACCCAGGAGGTGCATAAAAAACATCTGAGAATAACATCCCCACCATGAGATGGTCTTACGTTCTCGGAGGAAATCTACGATCATCTTAGGGGTAGCAAAAGAAGCCAGGATCATATCAATGCAGGAGAGGTTGATAAGCAGAAAATACATTGGTGTGTGAAGGCGTGCATCAAAGGTCACAGTCACCAAAATGAGAAGGTTTCCTAAGACAATCCCCACGAAGACCACAGAGAATCCCAAGAAGAATAAAATCTGAAGATTTTGAGATTTGCAAAGTCCCAACAAAATAAATTCAAATACCACTGAATGATTTGTTCTTTCCATATTGTCAACTTTATCCCATAATGATCAAAATAAGTGAGAATAAGGGGTAGGGAAATGATGCATATTGGAAAGAAATGTTCACGTTGGTGTCCACATTTGGCACTCAGTCAAGGCACTTGAACTTACAAGGACCCTTACTTTTGTGGAATTTTGTCGGTCAGTGATTTTACTAATGGCCCAGAGAAGTATACCAAATAGTCAGTAGAATTCAGAATATAAGTTTCTGGAAGACAAAAATAAAAACATTAATAGTACATGAAACCACAAATATATAGGTCGTGAATTAGAATCAGAAGACCTCTACAGGACCCCTGGGTAAGCTGCCCACTGGGTGACATAGGACAAGTAACTCTCCTTTTGAGGGTTTTCTTCTCAGTTAAAAAAAAATTGGACTCTATGGTGTCTAATGCCTCTTTGTGCTATAAAAATCTCTATGAATAAGATAATGATTCTGGTGAGTTTTATAGTCACATAATAATATTGAGTTTTAGTAACACGAAAATGATATAGAAAATACATCCAGCATTCTCAAGAACCATGTTTTGAAATGGACTCTGGTAAAGATACATGAATTAGGTCCTGAGAAACTTACCTTGTTTCCTCTATGCTCCATTCTTGCATGAATCCCTCACAGATCAGTATTAGTAGTAGTCACTACACACTTTTGAAGTGTCAAACATATGTATAGTATATATATTATTTATAACATGTATATTATATACATTTCACATATTTATATATAATTACATAATTTGTTCATTCAACATTTCGTATTATTCACATCAAATACATCCTCTATATGGTTAGACAATGTGTACAAACAGCCCACAGTCAAATGTAACAACTAATTTCATTTTCAATTTGTATTTATTCATTCATTTACCTGGTTATTGCTATGTAGTAGTTAGTTGGTTGGCCTGTGCATGGTTATTTGTCATAGGTTTCAGAATGACTTAGCTTGACGTAATATTTATGTTGGTAAAACAAATACAGTTCTTTCAGTATAATCATCTAAATTTATGACAAAATTTGTCATCAGCCCGTGCTTATTACAAACTGGTTCTATTGGTTCAGCTTTTTAAAAAATTACCTTCATTGCTAAGAGTTTTAAATTAATCTAGGTTTTCATAAAACACCTTCAGTAAATAAAGTATGTGTAGTCATCTTTTTGTGCTCTTATTACTTACAAGACAGGAGAAGAATACTTTTGTGATGGCACCTTACGTGAATCCCAGGAATGGCCTTTTATCTCCTTTTCCTGTATCCCTAACAGTTATCTGCAATTTACTCTTCCAATCATCAGAAACAGGAAAAAGAGAGACCACAGTGCTATATGTTTCTTTGAGATAATCCCATAGGAACATTTATCCAACTACGGATTTTTTTTTTCCTATGTAAACATATCTGTTGGCCAATTTCCCGCTCTGAGAAAATGATGCAAAATATTAAATTGCATCAAATATGTAATTAGAGCCATTCATTTATATGTCTAAAAAGGTTATAGCTCCCTTCAGTTTTATGTCTCATATTTAAGAATTCCTACTAATGCTTATTTTTGAAACCTAATTTTTGAAGCTGCATTTAAACAGAACAGAACAATTTTCAAATACATACAAAGCAGTTTACAAATGCTCCAGCATCTGGAATAGTACACATCAAAAGCACTAAGTGAGTATCTGTTGAATGAATAAACTATGTAGTACATATTCATCATCTAGATTAAGTCAGTTGACTCAATCCACAGAAAAATCCACAAAATCGGGGATTTTAACAACATTTATTTTTAAATGTCAAATTGAATGCTGAAGTATTTTAAAACCAGAAATATATCAGCCATTTTTAAAAAGCTGGTTAAAATACATTTTTTTCTTTTAATTATCTTTAAAAAAAGTAGTTTATGCTATTGTGAAAAAGCACATCACAAATAACAGAAAGATAACTGACTGTGAACATTTTAAGAGTTTCTTAGATAGCTTTCCAGAAAAACAATACACACTTCAGTACGGTGTGTGTGTTAGTGTTACGGGTATTAATATTTACATTTATATCATTTTTATTAAGAGTGCAAATTTCATATTATATGTATAGTTATTTTTCTTGAGTTTTTAACTTACTACATTAAAATATGTTTATATTAATATATAGAAACATAACTTTTTAATAGGTATATAGAATTCCATTTTGTAGATGTTGCATAATGTAATCTCTCCACAAATACAGTTTATTCTTAGGAATTTCACATTACTTATAAAAATTCTTTTTCATCATATCACTTTCTTCTTTATAAACCTGTGGTAACTGCCTTATCAATCCCAAAATTCTCCTGGATAGTCACAATCAACTCCTCACTCACCCTAAAAATCCAATTTTGTTTTTTAACATTTCAGTAAAAACAGCCTCGTGGTTTTCTGCATTATTGATACTTTTTTGTCCTATTCCTACTTGTTTTATTATTTTTAGCTAAACAAGTTCCTCTGTCTATATGTAACCACATTATTCAGTATATCTCAAGCCTTCTCTCCTAAGTAGTAAAACCTTTTCTAGACATGGAACTCATATCAATCTCCACTATATCTGTGGTTCATTTCACTTACTCTGACACTTAATTACTTTCCAGTTATATCATTTGTACTGATATTCTGAAACAGAAGGAACACTTGAACAAGAGTTATACAAATGTGTTTTAAGCCTAGATCCCTTTCATTTTTCATTCTTCTTTCCTCAAGTTAATTTTAAGTTCCTTGAATACAGATAAATTACTCTTATCTTCCTCATAATACACGTTATGTAGGTTGTCAATAGATTTGTCAATAGAGTGTCTGACTAGAATCAGACATATATCTAAAAAGAAAACCTTTGAAAATACTTTGCTGGGCATTATGCAACCAATAATATTTAACTATGGCATAGATGGATTGCATGCCAAATAATTTTTCAACTTTTCAGTCTTTTCTGCAACTTAAACTAATCAATAATTTTCCTTTACAGAACAGTTTGTAATTATAAACCCTACACACACACATATGCATGCACACTTTCAAACGGTGTTGAGGAGGCAGGGGGAGACAGAGAGAGAAAAGAGAAAATGTTTGCTTTCAAAAGGATCATTTTGATCTTTCTGGCATCCCTCCTTCCTGCAGAAACAAAGATCCTTAGCTTTCTTTTTACTGTGAAACACTTAAAGTATATTCTAAAATGATTCATGCCACCTAACTTCAAACAATACTACAAGGCTACAGTAACCAAAACAGCATGGTAGTGGTACCAAAACAGACATATAGACCAATGGAATAGAACAGAGGCCTCAGAAATAACACCGCACATCTGCAACCATCTGATCTTTGACAACCCTGACAAAAACAAGCAATGGGGAAAGGATTCCCTTTTTAATAAATGGTGCTGGGAAAACTGGCTAGCCATATGCAGAAAACTGAAACTAGACCCCTTCTTTACCCTTTATACAAAAATTAATGCAAGATGGAATAAAGACTTAAATGTAAGTCTAAAACCATAAAAAC
This sequence comes from Theropithecus gelada, assembly GCF_003255815.1. Classification (NCBI taxonomy): domain Eukaryota; kingdom Metazoa; phylum Chordata; class Mammalia; order Primates; family Cercopithecidae; genus Theropithecus; species Theropithecus gelada. The sequence goes on along the minus strand of NC_037675.1, from coordinate 21,072,604 downwards.
CCTAGGAGAAAACCTAGGCAATACCATTCAGGACTTAGGCATGGGCAAAGACTTCATGACAAAAACACCAAAGGCCATGGCAACAGAAGCCAATATTGACAAATGGGATCTAATTAAACTAAAGAGCTTCTGCATGGCAAAAAACTATCATCAGAGTGAACAGGCAACCTACAGAATCGGAGAAAAATTTTGCAATCTATCCATCTGACAAAGGGCTGATATCCAGAATCTACAAAGGAACTTAAACAAATTTACAAGAACAATAACAAACAACTCAATGAAAAAGCAGGTGAAAGACATGAACAGCCACTTCTCAAAAGAAGACATTTATGCAGCCAACAAACATATGAAAAAAAGCTCATTATCACTGGTCATTAGAGAAATGAAAATCAAAACCACAGTGAGATACCATTTCATACCAGTTAGAATGGCAATCATTAAAAAATCGGGAAACAACAGATGCTGGTGAGGCTGTGGAGAAATACGAACGATTTTACACTGTTGGTGGGAGTGTACATTAGTGCAACCATTGTGGAAGACAGTGTGGTGATTCCTCAAGGATCTAGAACTAGAAACACCATTTGACCCAGCAATCTCATTACTGGGTATATACCCAAAGGATTATAAATCGTTCTACTATAAAGACACATGCACACATATATTTATTGCAGCACTATTCACAATAGCAAAGACTTGGAACCAACCCAAATGCCCATCAATGATAGACTGGATAAAGAAAATGTGGCACATATACACCATCAAATACTATGCAGCCACAAAAAAGAATGAGTTCATGCCCTTTGTAGGGACATAGATGAAGCTGGAAATCATCATTCTCAGAAAACTAACACAGGAACAGAAAACCAAACACTGCATGTTCTCATGTTCTCACTCATAAGTAGGAGTTGAACAATGAGAACACATGAACACAAGGAGGGGAACATCACACACTGGGGCCTGTCACGGGTTGGGGATCTAGGGGGAATAGCATTCAGAGAAATACCTAATGTAGATGGCGGGTTGATGGGTGCAGCAAACCACCATGGCTTGTGTATACCTATGTAACAAACCTGCACGTTCTGCACATGTATCCCAGAACTTAAAGGATAATAAAAAAACTGGGGATAAAGATACATGAATTTGGAAATCAATATTTTAATTCTAATGCATGGACTCATGAGCAATAATGATAATCCAACTGAGTATTAGAAGCTAAACTTTAATTACAGGAGACTATATTCATCAAAATATGAAGAGAAAAAGACAAATTATAATTGAACACCTACTTCTTGTTTGTACTGCTTAAGGAATAAAAAATATGAAGATAATTTATTATGTTCATGACATTGTAATATGTTGTTATTTTACTTCCCGTAATTAGACGTATATTCCATCTCATATTAATATTTTGTGTATGATATGAGGTAAGGAAAAGGAACATTTATTTTTCCAAGTGAATACCTAATTGCTCCCACACAATTTATTTAAAAGGCTATATTTTTCCCCGCTGAATTACAGTAGCATTTTGTTCTGCATCAAATGGTTGTATGTATGCTAGTCAACTTCTAGATCTTGAACACTATTTTATTAATCTTAATTCTATATCCTTACTCCATAACCACAATGTCTAAGTTACTATAAGCTTCTAAAAAGCATTCAAATCTAGTAGCATAAACCTTCCAGCTTTGCTCTTCTTCTTCAGTGTTGGCTATTTAAAGCCTTTTGCATTTTCACATTTATATATTTATTGTTGTGTTTTTAAGACTTTATTGTTTTTAGAGCCGCTTTAGATTCACAGCAAAACTGAGAAGGTACAGAGATTTCCCAAATAACCCCTGCCCCTCACATGCAGTTTCCCCCATTGTCAACATCCCACATCACAGTGGTACAGTTGTTACAATTGATGAGCCCACATTGACACATCATAATCACCCAGAGTCCATAGTTTACATTCTGGTTCACTCTTGGTGTTGCATATTCTGTGGGTTTGGACAAATGTATAATGACATGTATACATCATTATAGTATCACACAGAGTATTTTCTTTTTTTTCTTTCTTTATTATTATTATTGTTATACTTTAAGTTCTAGGGTACATGTGCACAATGTGCAGGTTTGTTACATATGTATACATGTGCCATGTTGGTGTGTGTACCCATTAACTCATCATTTATACTAGGTATATCTCCTAATGTTATCCCTCCCTCCCCCAACCCCACAACCAGCCCCGGTGTGTGATGTTCCCCTTCCTGTGTCCAAGTGATCTCATTGTTCAATTCCCACCTATGAATGAGAACATGTGGCATTTGGCTTTCTGTCCTTGAGATAGTTTGCTGAGAATGATGGTTTCCAGCTGCATCCATGTCCCTACAAAGGCCACAAACTCATCCTTTTTTATGGCTGCATAGTATTCCATGGTGTATTTGTGCCACATTTTCTTAATCCAGTCTATCATTGATGGACATTTGGGTTGGTTCCAAGTCTTTGCTATTGTGAATAGTGCTGCAATAAACATACAGGTGCATGTGTCTCTATGGTAGCATGATTTATAATCCTTTGGGTATATCCCCAGTAATGGGATGGCTGGGTCAAATGGCATTTCTAGTTGTAGATCCTTGAGGAACCGCCACACTGCCTTCCATAATGGTTGAACTAGTTTACAGTCCCACCAACAGTGTAAAAGTTTCACATATATATTTTTAAATTTTCTTGTGCATTTTCATGAAAAAGCCTGCTAAGATCTTTAAGGGAATTGTACTAAATATATAGAGGACTGGTGGGAGGGGATTGGATGTATGAATAATAATGAGTCTTCTACTTCTTAAATGTAATATATTTCTTATTTTTCTTAAGTTTAAAAATTTTATTCAGCAGTATTTTGTAATTTTCAGTGGAGACGTCTTGCATAGTTACAATTAATTTTAGTATATTGATCTTAAATTCAGAAACCTTCTTGAGTTCGTTTATTTATTTATTTATTGAGACAGAGTCTCATTCTGTCTCCCAGGGTGGAATGCAGTGGCGCCATCTTGACTCACTGCAACTTCTGCCTCCTGGGTTCAAAGGATTCTCCTGCCTCAGCCTCCGGAGTAGCTGGGACTACAGGAACGCCACTGCGCCCAGCCAGTTTTTGTATCTTTTGGTGGAGACAGGGTTTCAGCATGTTGTCCAGGTTGGTCTGGAACTCCTGACCTCAGGTGATCCACCCACTTTGGCCTCCCAGAGTGCTGGGATTACAGGCATGAGCCACCGTGCTCGGCTGCTTACTAATTTTAATAGAGATTACTTTATTCTTTTGGAATTTTTATTAGATAATCATGTTGTTTCTGCATGAAAATAGTCCTGTTTATTCTTTTCCAGTATTTATGCTTATTATTTCTCATTTTTGTATTATACATTTGCTAGGACCTCTAATAAAATATATGCATAGAAGTAGTAATAGTGAAGATTGTTTTTCTGGTCTTTATGTTTTTCAATCCTGAATATAACTGACTGACAACTATTGTTACTGTCTTTAATCAAATTGTCGAGGTTTTCTTCTATTTCTACATTACTGATAATTTTATTTTTTAAATTATAAATGAGTGGCTGAATTTTATCAAATTGTTTTGGGTTATCGATTGTTATGACCATACGCAGTTATCCTTTATTCTGTTAATGTGATGAATTATATTGATTAATTTTTCAGACGCTGTCAACTTGGTTATCATACATTTTACGTATTTGATTTTTAAAGATTTTCTTTATATTTTGCTCTATAGTTTTGTATTTTTTGTATCTTGTTAAGTTTCATATCTTTAGTAAACTTGATATCAATTTTATTCTAGACTAATACAAATATTTGTGAAGTGCTCCTTCTTTCTCTGGATTTGCATTATCTCATTCTTAAATGTTTGGAAAAGATCATCAATGAAGACCACTTGTTCTTCCGTTTTTTAGAAAGATTATTTAATTTTAATTTTTAACTCTTATTTTAAGTTCTAGAGTACCTGTGCAGGTTTGTTACGTAGGTAAACTTGTGTCATGGGGGTTTGTTGTACAGATTATTTCATCACCCAGGTATTAAGCCTAGTACCCACTAGTTATTTTTCCTGATCTTCTCCCTCCTCCCAGCCTCCACCTTCTGATAGTCCCCAGTGTGTGATGTTCCCCTCTGTGTATCCATGTGTTCTTATAATTTAGCATTATGGTTTTCAGTTCTTTAATAAATATGTAATAGCGAACTTTTTCTTCTTTTGTTGGTCATGTAATTGTGCTTTCAGGGAATTTGCTTATTATATCCAAGTTGTCAGCTATTCATGAAAATTGGGCAAAAAGCTAAATAGGTACTTCACAAACGAGAATATTCAGATGGTTAGTAACAATATGAAAAGATGTTCTACATCATTAAAAATCAGGAAAATGCAAATTATAACCACAATTACTATTGGTAGGTACCCCAAAAAATAGCTAAAATTAAAAAGTCTTGAGAATACCAAAGTCTGTTAAGCATGTGGAACAACTAAAATTCTCCTACATTGCTAGTGGGAGTGTAAAGTGGTGCAATCACATTGGAAACCCATTGGCAGTTTCTAATAGACATGGCTATCCCATGGTTCAGTAATTCCACTCCGAGTTATATAATAAGAGAAATGAGTGATTATATTCATAACAAATATCCAACTTTTATAGAAACAAAGTAACTGTTTCTATAAGAGGTAAGTGGATAAGAGTAAGAGTTAAGTGGATAAAAAAACATTGGAAGATCACACAATGGCATATCACTCCACATTTAAAAAGAAGAAACTTCTGATATGACATGGATGAATCTCACAGATATTACGATGAATGAAAATTACAGTCACAAAGTAGTACATACTATTTAATTTGGTTTATATAAAGTTCAGGCAAAGAAAAGGCAAAACTAATAAATGACGATAGAACAGTTACAGCTACCCACAAAGTTGTGCTGTGCTTCTTTCCTGGTTCTACTCCCCCGCAACCTATGTAAAGTTAGTCTGACTTCTATGTCTTGATCTGAGCTGTGTTTACACTGGCAGATACATATATAAAAATAAATTATTTAACTGTAAACATGAATTTTTTAATCTTTGCACACTTTATGTAAAGCCATTTGGCACAATTTGTCGTATATGTGTTACATCTCTTAAGAAATAAACACACAAATGTTTAAGATAGGAATAAATTAAGTACGTTCTTTCATATAGTATTTTTAATAATCTGTTATCAAGATTATAATGTCTGAAAAGACAAGGTATTTTATTTGTGTCTGGAATAGTGAAGTAGAATGAAAGCCTTGGGTAATAAGTATATTGCAGCTGCCTAAAGGATCTCTCAGAAGGAATTTTATTTGGGGACACAAAAAGAGATTCAAACTTTAACTGGCTATATTGAAAAGAGCAAAATTTGTGTAGAAATGTAAACACAACCATATTGATACAGCAGTTTGTAGGAAATCTTTCAAATATCTCTTCATGTAACATAAATAAGCACACATTTGAATTATGTAACAAACTCAATAGTTTATTTTGAAAAAGAAAAAATAAACAAAGAGAAGAAAGAAATGAAATAATCTTTTCCTTTATATTAGTGGTAGGTTAATGCATATTGATATTATCATTTATATGTTACCCTCTAGATATTTTATAAAAATCATTTCGTATATTGTTAATATGTAATAAAGACAAATTTGTATTTGGAATTGAGATGGTTTTTATCTCCTGATATAAGGAGAGAAAATGAAAACACATATTTATATCCAGTCACTGTAGGAGAAAAACAGAACTAGGAAATGAAAAATGAATCTATTTCATCAACACCTTTAATAGCCATGCTATTTCCTTAAAAGGATCTAAGCTGTGAGTGTGTAAGTAATCAATAAATGAAGTTACTAATTCAGAGACAACAACAATAAAATTATTTTGAACCCTGTTGACCAGGCTTTTCACTGAAATCACAATGTAATTTGACAAAGCAGTTGGCTGTATAGGCTGTTTGCTGACATGATAAATGCAGGTCATCAAATGCAAGAGACAAGAAATTAGCTATTATTTGCGATGGGAGAGATCAAACAATTAAAAATAGTGAATTTCTTTTATTTTAACTGTTAACTGTTTTGGCACAATGCAGTTCCAACACAGCTACCAAATCCAAGAGGAATTAATTATAATGGAAAATTACAAAGGTAAACAAAGGTATCAGAGAGATGTGACTCTTAGGAAATAGTTATTTCCAATATTTCCAATTAAATTGGTATACTTGATCTTCATTTACATAATATGAGTAAAGAAAGAGATTTATGGCCACCAAAGTTTTCTAAGAAATTTTCCATAATAAAGTGAAATATAATACTATTAATCTTCTCTATATTGTGTTCCTAAATTCTTCTTACTTTGGAGCCTTGAAAATTCATTTTTATCTATTTTCTAAATAGATACCTTTTATATCTACATCTGTGCATGGACTTATGGCTATATTTTCTGATTAGTAATGTCTTATTTTTGTATCTTCTTTATGGTGAAAAGCCACACACTATTGAGAGATTCCAAAGAGTCTAACTTCCCAATTCCATGGCCTTTAATTGCTGGGGGAATTCATTTACAAGACGCAAGGTTTTCTCAGGGTCATTAACCGACACATTGTTCATGTTGTCTTATACAACTTTAAAATAAAAGGAATTTCTACTTTATGAGAATTGGAACATGAAAAAGAAGACTAAACAAAGTGGGGACAAGTGAAAAAATTCTAAAAGTTGCAGTAACTTCTGGTCACAACTTCCAAAGCTAGCAAGAGGTATGCTGGAAAAGTAACGTTGAAGACATTTTTATGTTAGTATTTTATTAAATTTTTTTCAAATTTTAAAAGTAAAACATGTTCATTACAGACTCTTTGTGAAATATCAAGAGATATAAGAAAAATATAATGAGATGTAATTTTACCTCCAAAGCAAATCACTAAAGCACTTTGATGTGCATGATCTCAATCTATTTTTCTACTGTAATTAAACCATTTTTTTCAGTTGTTTAAGCATCATTTATATATTTTCTTAAACATGTTTTACATTTACTCAGTTGATAATATATTTCAAAGATACATGTGTACTCTCATGTTTATTGAAGCACTATTCACAATAGCCAATAAATGGAATCAATCTAAGTGTCCATCAACAAGTGAATGGATAAATAAAATGTAGTATATATACACAATGGAATGCTATTCAGCTGTAAAAAAGAATGAGATGCTGTTATTTTCAGCAACATAGATGAACCTGGTGGACATAAGGTTATGTGAAATAAGCTAGGCTCAGAAAAGCAAATACCACACAATCTCATTCATATATGGAATCCATAAAGTAGAGCTCATAGAAGTAGCAAGTAGAATAGTGGTTGCCAGAGGCTGGGGTGGGAAGTAGGAGACAGAAGGAGAAGTTGGTCAATGGGTACAAAATTATAGTTAGAAAGAACAAGTTCTGGTGCCCTATTATGGAGTAGGGTGACTATAGCTAATAGCAATGTATTTTATATTTCAGGATAGCTAGAATAAAGGATCTCAAAATTATCTACTCACTCTATGTTACAGAGTTACCACATTTCAAGAATAAGGGTCCAGAATAGGAAGAGTGGGACAGTGAAATACAACAGAAAATTATTATCCAGATCTAGACACAAATATTTATATAAAAGTGACATATTATAGGAATAGATTTTTTTATCAATAAGAAAAATATTGAGTATATGATGACACCACAAAGAAGTAACAAATTCGTCTATTAATTCTACTTCTTTATTACCACAAAGAAGTAACAAATGTACGAAGTGATGGACATGGTAACTACCGTGATTGATCACAATACAATGTACACATAATCAAAACATCACAGTGCATTCCATAAACTTGTACAATTATTATAGGTAAGTAGTAAGTAAACAAAAATTTTAAGATGATAAATGATTTAGAATGTATTTCCAATCTGTACTATCTGTAGTAGGTTGCCTAATCAATAATCATCAACCTCAATTTTCAGTGTTGTGGCAATTCTCCATGTTTTAGATAGTAGATGGTGAATCAGCACAGCCAGTTACCATCAAAAACCTCAAATTATTTACAGGTTATTTTTTACAGTTATATATAAAATAAGTGAATCTCTGATTTGAAATCTTCGGTAGTGAAATGCCAACTACATTTTTAGAGACAGGGCTAGAGTCTAATTGTACCTTATAAAATTTCGTAGATTTTGAACTTGTAAAAACTAGAATCTGAGTTAAATCCTATAAGCCAATATACCAGAGATAAGCACTGTTGCTAGTGTGATGAATTTATGGTTCACCTAGATTTTTATGACGCTAATATGCATATATGCATAATTTTTCATTAATATACTATCACAATGTAAAGCATGACATTTTAAATTTTAGTAATATACATTTTTCATATCAACACATAGAGATTTCTATTTTTAAATCACTCTATTAAGGATAGGTTTCTGGGGTGCTAATATTTTCTTATTAAAGACAATGCTACAATAAGCATTATTGATTATATTTATTTGAAAACTTAGGTTATAAATCCTAGAAGTAAAGGTTCTCTGTCCAGTTGTTGAAAAACTTTTACATATAAGAAAAAGTGTCAAGTGTCCTCCAAAAATATTGTGTTGATATATAAAAAAGTAGTATATGAGACTTTTTATAGCATCATCACACATTTTGACCAAAATTGAATTTATATTTTAATATGATAGATTTAAAAATGTGCATTTTGTTATTTTAACTTGAATTTCTTTAACTATAGATAAGGTTGAATTTATTTATTTAATTAATTAATTATTTATTTATTTATTTTGAGAGGGAGTCTTGCTCTGTCGCCCAGGCTGGAGTGCAATGGCGCAATCTTGGCTCACTGCAAGCTCCGCCTCCCGGGTTCAGGCCATTCTCCTGCCTCAGCCTCCCGAGTAGCTGGGACTGCAGGCGCCCGCAACCACATCTGGCTAATTTTTTGTATTTTTAGTAGAGACGGGGTTTCACTGTGTTAGCCAGGATGGTCTCAAGAATACTTTTGTTTTTAAAGATATTTGTACCTCTTCTGTGGACTGACAATCCATATAATCTCTTCATTTTTCATTGCTTCTTTGATCTTTCCGTTCTAAATGCTACAAGTTATTCATAAATCAGTGATAACAGCTCTTTATTTCGTGTTTTGAAAATATATTATCATCTCTTTTCTTGTGTTTACTCTTTTTTTACTTTTTCACTTTCATAGTCAAATGTATGTCTTTGTTTTCATGGATTCTAATTTTATGTCTAGAATATTTTTATCCATTCCATTATGTTAAAATAATATTCACCCATTTTTCTTTCACTAATATCATAATTTTATTTTTACAGATGTAAATATTTTACTTCTCTGAAATTTATTTTCATATGAGATTAGAATCTGATACTGCTCTCCAGGCATTAGCAAATTACCCTGTCAACATATACTCAATATTTTCCTTATTGATAAAAAATCTATTCCTATCATATGTCACATGTACATAAATATTTGTGTCTAGATCTGGATAATAGTTTTCTGTTGTATTTCACTGTCTCACTCTTCCTATTCTGGACCCTTATTCTTGAAATGTTGTAACTCTATAATGTAGAGTGAGTAGAGCATGAAGGAACATGCTGCTATGTCACATGGCATAGTCACGCATAAGAAAGGCAGGATTTATTAGGGAAGCTTATAAGTAAACATTTAGAAAAGCATCTCCTTATCCTGTCATCTCATGGAGAAGCATGCAGGGGCCAAGTTACTGCTGCGTGCAGCATTGTAATGTGTCCTAGGAAAGCCACCTCATCTGCTAATGACTCTACCTTTTTTTATTAGGAAAACTTGAAAGCAAACGTAGAAGAAAGGATTTTACCAAGCCATAGAAGCTAGGCAATATGAATTTTGAAGTCAGCTTCTTTAGGAGAACACAACAAAGCCAACTGCTGGTGTTTATTGATACTGTGGACATCTGACATCAGGAAGAGCCCCCTTTCCTAAGGAAGAGCCATGAGCAGCAGCTAAAGCATCATACTGCAACCCCCCTGGAGACTAGTGAACTATGCTGTTAGTGTCTCCCAAATGTTGTAGAATGTTTTTTTGTTGTTGTTGTTATCATGTAGAAAATTTAGAACTTTTCTTACATTTTCAGTTTCATTTGGTTTACTTTTGTATCCTTGAGTCAACACCAAATTGTTTTATTATGTAGTTCAATAGTAGGTTTTGCTACACAATAGCATAAATTCTCCATCTTTGTTCTGTTAGATTGCCTTGGTTTACTTTGCCTTTTGCATCTCCATATACATGTTAGAATTAACTTGTCAATTTTCAGAAAAAAACTTCTTCTGGAATTCAGGTTGAGATTGTGTTGAATATACAGATGAATTTAAAGATACTCGACATATTTAGATTCCCTAATATTGAGGCATTCTTGCATTCCTACAATGAATGAGGGCTAATAAAATACCCAGATATGTAGGGAATCAGCAGGAAAATTATATATAACCCCTTGTTGAGAACTTTGACAATATTTGATTAGTTGAAAATGACCTACTAATCTACTTCTTGTAATCTAAGCTTGAAAAAGTCTTTGACGGACTCCACCTCTGGGGACAGGGCACAGTAAACAATAACAAACACAGCAGAAACCTCTGCAGACGCAAACGACTCTGTCTGACAGCTTTGAAGAGAGCAGTGGATCTCCCAACACGGAGGTTGAGATCTGAGAAGGGACAGACTCCCTGCTCAAGTGGGTCCCTGACCCCTGAGTAGCCTAACTGGGAGACATCCCCCACTAGGGGCAGTCTGACACTCCACACCTCACAGGGTGGAGTACACCCCTGAGAGGAAGCTTCCAAAGCAAGAATCAGACAGGTACACTCGCTGTTCAGAAATATTCTATCTTCTGCAGCCTCTGCTGCTGATACCCAGGCAAACAGGGTCTGGAGTGGACCTCAAGCAATCTCCAACAGACCTACAGCTGAGGGTCCTGACTGTTAGAAGGAAAACTATCAAACAGGAAGGACACCTACACCAAAACCCCATCGGTACATCACCATCATCAAAGACCAGAGGCAGATAAAACCACAAAGCTGGGGAAAAAGCAGGGCAGAAAAGCTGGAAATTCAAAAAATAAGAGCGCATCTCCCCCGGCAAAGGAGCGCAGCTCATCGCCAGCAACAGATCAAAGCTGGACGGAGAATGACTTTGACGAGATGAGAGAAGAAGGCTTCAGTCCATCAAATTTCTCAGAGCTAAAGGAGGAATTACGTACCCAGCGCAAAGAAACTAAAAACCTTGAAAAAAAAGTGGAAGAATTGATGGCTAGAGTAATTAATGCAGAGAAGGTCATAAACGAAATGAAAGAGATGAAAACCATGACACGAGAAATACGTGACAAATGCACAAGCTTCAGTAACTGACTCGATCAACTGGAAGAAAGAGTATCAGCGATTGAGGATCAAATGAATGAAATGAAGCGAGAAGAGAAACCAAAAGAAAAAAGAAGAAAAAGAAATGAACAAAGCCTGCAAGAAGTATGGGATTATGTAAAAAGACCAAATCTACGTCTGATTGGGATGCCTGAAAGTGAGGGGGAAAATGGAACCAAGTTGGAAAACACTCTTCAGGATATCATCCAGGAGAACTTCCCCAACCTAGTAGGGCAGGCCAACATTCAAATCCAGGAAATACAGAGAACGCCACAAAGATACTCCTCGAGAAGAGCAACTCCAAGACACATAATTGCCAGATTCACCAAAGTTGAAATGAAGGAAAAAATCTTAAGGGCAGCCAGAGAGAAAGGTCGGGTTACCCACAAAGGGAAGCCCATCAGACTAAAAGCAGATCTCTCGGCAGAAACTCTACAAGCCAGAAGACAGTGGGGGCCAATACAACATTCTTAAAGAAAAGAATTTTCAACCCAGAATTTCATATCCAGCCAAACTAAGTTTCATAAGTGAAGGAGAAATAAAATCCTTTACAGAGAAGCAAATGCTTAGAGATTTTGTCACCACTAGGCCTGCCTTACAAGAGACCCTGAAGGAAGCACTAAACATGGAAAGGAACAACCGGTACCAGTCATTGCAAAAACATGCCAAAATGTAAAGACCATCGAGGCTAGGAAGAAACTGCATCAACTAACGAGCAAAATAACCAGTTAATATCATAATGGCAGGATCAAGTTCACACATAACAATCTTAACCTTAAATGTAAATGGACTAAATGCTCCAATTAAAAGACACAGACTGGCAAACTGCATAAAGAGTCAAGACCCATCAGTCTGCTGTATTCAGGAGACCCATCTCACATGCAGAGACATACATAGGCTCAAAATAAAGGGATGGAGGAAGATTTACCAAGCAAATGGAGAACAAAAAAAAGCGGGGGTTGCAATACTAGTCTCTGATAAAACAGACTTTAAACCATCAAAGATCAAAAGAGACAAAGAAGGTCATTACATAATGGTAAAGGGATCAATTCAACAGGAAGAGCTAACTATCCTAAATATATATGCACCCAATACAGGAGCACCCAGATTCATAAAGCAAGTCCTTAGAGACTTACAAAGAGACTTAGACTCCCATACAATAATAATGGGAGACTTCAACACTCCATTGTCAACATTAGACAGATCAACGAGACAGAAAGTTAACAAGGATATCCAGGAATTGAACTCATCTCTGCAGCAAGCAGACCTAATAGACATCTATAGAACTCTCCACCCCAAATCAACAGAATATACATTCTTCTCAGCACCACATCGTACTTACTCCAAAATTGACCATGTAATTGGAAGTAAAGCACTCCTCAGCAAATGTGCAAGAACAGAAATTATAACAAACTGGCTCTCAGACCACAGTGCAATCAAACTAGAACTCAGGACTAAGAAACTCAATCAAAACTGCTCAACTCCATGGAAACTGAACAACCTGCTCCTGAATGACTACTGGGTACATAACGAAATGAAGGCAGAAATAAAGATGTTCTTTGAAACCAATGAGAACAAAGATACAACATACCAGAATCTCTGGGACACATTTAAAGCAGTGTGTAGAGGGAAATTTATAGCACTAAATGCCCACAAGAGAAAGCAGGAAAGATCAAAAATTGACACTCTAACATCGCAATTAAAAGAACTACAGAAGCAAGAGCAAACACATTCGAAAGCTAGCAGAAGGCAAGAAATAACTAAGATCAGAGCAGAACTGAAGGAGATAGAGACACAAAAAACCCTCCAAAAAATCAATGAATCCAGGAGTTGGTTTTTTGAAAAGATCAACAAAATTGACAGACCACTAGCAAGACTAATAAAGAAGAAAAGAGAGAAGAATCAAATCGACGCAATTAAAAATGAAAAAGGGGATATCACCACCGACCCCACAGAAATACAAACTACCATCAGAGAATACTATAAACACCTCTACGCAAATAAACTGGAAAACCTAGAAGAAATGGATAATTTCCTGGACACTTACACTCTTCCAAGACTAAACCAGGAAGAAGTTGAATCCCTGAATAGACCAATAGCAGGCTCTGAAATTGAGGCAATAATTAATAGCCTACCAACCAAAACAAGTCCAGGACCAGATGGATTCACAGCTGAATTCTACCAGAGGTACAAGGAGGAGTTGGTACCATTCCTTCTGAAACTATTCCAATCAATAGAAAAAGAGGGAATCCTCCCTAACTCATTTTATGAGGCCAACATCATCCTGATACCAAAGCCTGGCAGAGACACAACAAAAAAAGAGAATTTTAGACCAATATCCCTGATGAACATCGATGCAAAAATCCTCAATAAAATACTGGCAAACCGGATTCAGCAACACATCAAAAAGCTTATCCACCATGATCAAGTGGGCTTCATCCCTGGGATGCAAGGCTGGTTCAACATTCGCAAATCAATAAACATAATCCAGCATATAAACAGAACCAAAGACAAGAACCACATGATTATTTCAATAGATGCAGAAAAGGCTTTTGACAAAATTCAACAGCCCTTCATGCTAAAAACGCTCAATAAATTCGGTATTGATGGAACGTACCTCAAAATAATAAGAGCTATTTATGACAAACCCACAGCCAATATCATACTGAATGGGCAAAAACTGGAAAAATTCCCTTTGAAAACTGGCACAAGACAGGGATGCCCTCTCTCACCACTCCTATTCAACATAGTGTTGGAAGTTCTGGCTAGGGCAATCAGGCAAGAGAAAGAAATCAAGGGTATTCAGTTAGGAAAAGAAGAAGTCAAATTGTCCCTCTTTGCAGATGACATGATTGTATATTTAGAAAACCCCATTGTCTCAGCCCAAAATCTCCTTAAGCTGATAAGCAACTTCAGCAAAGTCTCAGGATACAAAATTAATGTGCAAAAATCACAAGCATTCTTATACACTAGTAACAGACAAACAGAGAGCCAAATCATGAATGAACTTCCATTCACAATTGCTTCAAAGAGAATCAAATACCTAGGAATCCAACTTACAAGGGATGTAAAGGACCTGTTCAAGGAGAACTACAAACCACTGCTCAGTGAAATAAAAGAGGACACAAACAAATGGAAGAACATACCATGCTCATGGATAGGAAGAATCAATATCGTGAAAATGGCCATACTGCCCAAGGTAATTTATAGATTCAATGCCATCCCCATCAAGCTACCAATGAGTTTCTTCACAGAATTGGAAAAAACTGCTTTAAAGTTCATATGGAACCAAAAAAGAGCCCGCATCTCCAAGACAATCCTAAGTCAAAAGAACAAAGCTGGAGGCATCACGCTACCTGACTTCAAACTATACTACAAGGCTACAGTAACCAAAACAGCATGGTACTGGTACCAAAACAGAGATATAGACCAATGGAACAGAACAGAGTCCTCAGAAATAATACCACACATCTACAGCCATCTGATCTTTGACAAACCTGAGAGAAACAAGAAATGGGGAAAGGATTCCCTATTTAATAAATGGTGCTGGGAAAATTGGCTAGCCATAAGTAGAAAGCTGAAACTGGATCCTTTCCTTACTCCTTATACGAAAATTAATTCAAGATGGATTAGAGACTTAAATGTTAGACCTAATACCATAAAAACTCTAGAGGAAAACCTAGGTAGTACCATTCAGGACATAGGCATGGGCAAAGACTTCATGTCTAAAACACCAAAAGCAACAGCAGCAAAAGCCAAAATTGACAAATGGGATCTCACTAAACTAAAGAGCTTCTGCACAGCAAAAGAAACTACCATCAGAGTGAAGAGGCAACCTACAGAATGGGAGAAAATCTTTGCAATCTACTCATCTGACAAAGGGCTAATATCCAGAACCTACAAAGAACTCAAACAAATTTACAAGAAAAAAACAAACAACCCCATCAAAAAGTGGGCAAAGGATATGAACAGACATTTCTCAAAAGAAGACATTCATACAGCCAACAGACACATGAAAAAATGCTCATCATCACTGGCCATCAGAGAAATGCAAATCAAAACCACAATGAGATACCATCTCACACCAGTTAGAATGACGATCATTCAAAAGTCAGGAAACAACAGGTGCTGGAGAGGATGTGGAGAAATAGGAACACTTTTACACTGTTGGTGGGATTGTAAACTAGTTCAACCATTATGGAAAACAGTATGGCGATTCCTCAAGGATCTAGAACTAGATGTACCATATGACCCAGCCATCCCATTACTGGGGATATACCCAAAGGATTATAAATTATGGTGCTATAAAGTCACATGCACACGTATGTTTATTGCAGCACTATTCACAATAGCAAAGACTTGGAATCAACCCAAATGTCCATCAGTGACAGATTGGATTAAGAAAATGTGGCACATATACACCGTGGAATACTATGCAGCTATAAAAAAGGATGAGTTTGTGTCCTTTGTAGGGACATGGATGCAGCTGGAAACCATCATTCTTAGCAAACTATCACAAGAACAGAAAACCAAACACCACATGTTCTCACTCATAGGTGGGAACTGAACAATGAGATCACTTGGACACAGGAAGGGGAACATCACACACCGGGGCCTATCATGGGGAGGGGGGAGAGGGGAGGGATTGCATTGGGAGTTATACCTGATGTAAATGACGAGTTGATGGGTGCAGCACACCAACATGGCACAAGTATACATATGTAACAAACCTGCACGTTATGCACATGTACCCTACAACTTAAAGTATAATAATAATAAATAAATTTTAAAAAAAAGTCTTTGACATGTAAATATATATATAGCCTAATTTTTATAATAGTAATTAGTTAATAAAACTAAAATTTTTATTTGTAGAATGGTATGACAGGATACCACTTATTCAATTTTTAATAAACCACACACAAAATACTAAGATGAAAAACTGTTCTTTTGCCAGTATTCTTTATTTTATTGAAAAATTGTGAAGCAAAGTGATAAAAATACATTTATTAATTCTGAATAGTAGTATGGAGATCTTTATTATATTTTTCTTTAGTTTTTCTGACTCCTTAAAACATTTAAAAATATTTAAAAACTACATTATGTCTTTTCTATTAGTAAGGCCTCTTTGGCGGAGCACCGTGGCTCACACCTGTAATCCCGACACTTTTGGAGGCCAAGTTGGGAGGCTCTCTTGAAGTTGGAAGTTCAAAACAAGCCTAGGCAACAAAATGAGACCCCCTGTCTCTATTTAAAAAAAAGTTAGCTAAAAGTGGTGGCATGCACCTTAGTCCCAGCTACTCTGGAGGCTGAGGTGGGATAATTGCTTGAGCCCACCATTCCAAGGCTGTAGTGAGCTATGATCACACCACTGCACTTCAGCCTGGGTGACAGAGCGAGACTGTGTCTGAAATAAATAAATAAATAAATAAATAAATAAATAAATAAATAAAAGATTTCCAGTTAGATATAAACTATTTCATCTTTTTCTGTTTATTTTAGCTCTCATTTAAAAAATACTCTGTTATTACGTCTTAGCTAGCTTGTTTCAAAAATTTTGGTTACCGTTATTTATATTTAAATGGGTGTTGTTTCACATAGGTCTGCTTTACCTATCTAGAACAATATGGAGGTGTTCCCTGTCAATCCCCCCACTTTTTATTTTAACCAGAGTTCTGTACTTTATAATAGCGTTATAAATAGCATGGATAGTTTAAGAGATCTGTTTGGACTTTCAGAGAAAGTAAGTTAAGTGAAGCAGGGAAGTCAGCAATAAATGTTCATTATGCTATCTCTGCGTGGTATACTTTCCAATATACTAAATTCATGTGCCCATGGGAGGAAACTCAAATATTGGACCTTTCTTTCAATCTCAGGAAAAAGGTGAGAAGTTACTTCAATTTGCACAACCATAGACTCATGTGTATCAAAGATTCATTCTGTTTATCATCTCTGCTTATCTTACTTTCAGCAGCAACTACAGAAGTGACTCATAGTATGTTAATGTTCTATATTCCATCTTATCAATTTCATTTTTCTTGATCCTTCTCAATTAAAAAACCATTTGCTTCCTCCTTCACTTGCATGTTCCTCATTATTTTTGAGTGTAGAAAGAGATTTGGAGATGGACAGGCCCTCTTCTTTGCCTATGGAGGATCAATAAATCTGTTCCTCAAATTCTAAAGAGGTGGCAGGAAACTTTCATACTTCCTTCCCAACTGGGTTATTCATTTTTCTCAAGATTGATGTAGATATGAGTTACATATTGACGGCTTCAAATTTATTCAAACCTATTGGCAGTTATTCATAATCTTTGCTGAGAAATTATGTCTACTCTTTAAAAGATATTGGATTTATTGTTGTTCAATACTTTTGATTCTTTTTGCACATTTCAGTGAATTTTAGAAAGCCGTGTTAAGTGCATATGTATTTCATTTCTCATATCTCTCAGAATTTAATCTATTTTTATTTTGTTTTAGGTCATATATGCCAACAGACAAACAAATGGAAAAACAAAATCAGTCCATGATGGCTGAGTTTATTTTACTGGGATTCAAAAATCTCATGAGCTACAGATTTTCTTTTTCTTATTTTTTTCCATTATATATATATCCATAATTAGGTAACCTAATCATTATCTTTGTAGTGAAACTGGATCCTCAATTGCATTCTCCCATGTACTTCCTACTGGCCAACCTGTCTTTTATTGATATGCCCCCGGCCTCCTTTGCTACTCCTAAGATAATCTATAATATAATTAGTGAATATAGGACCATGTCCTATGAAGGCTGCATGACCTAGAGGTTTTTCCTTCACTTTTTAGGTGGAAGTGAGATGATGTTACTCTTACCCATGGCAATCGATAGATACTTTGCCATATGCAAACTCCTCCATTACAAGTCCATTGCATCAGACTTGCTCCTCGCTCCTGGACCACGGATTTCATGCACAACATGAGCCAAATTGTTTTCACAGTAACTTTGCCATTCTGTGGTCTCAGTGTTGTGGATATTTTGTGTGTGTGTGATCTGCCTTGTGATCAAACTTGCCTGTGCAGACCCTTACGTCTTGGAGCTATGAGTCATTGCAGACAGTGGACTACTTTCTTTGCTGTGTTTCATCTTTCTGTTAATCTCCTAAAGCATCATCCTGATTACTATTTGACATCATTCCTCCAGGGGGTCTTCCAAAACTTTGTCCACTCTTTCAGCCCACATTACAGTGGTGGTACAGTTCTTCAGAGCTTGTGTCTTTATCTATGAAAGGCCATTCAGCACTGTCTCCATTGATGTCTGTGTTTTAAACAATTTTTGCTCCCCTTTTAAATCCAATCATCTACACATTCAGGAATAACGACATGAGGAAAGCATTAAGAAAAATAAAGATTAACTTTGTGAGTTCTAGATCCACTTTATAACTAAAATACTATAATCACTAAAAGCATCACCAGTATTGCTGTCATCGTGATGATCCGAAGACACTGAAGTGGATGATTTTTGTACCAAACATAAGCCATATTTTGGGATACAATAATCGATCCCTATGTAAGTGTATATGCAATAAAACATTATGGTTTTTCCTCCAAGTACAAACCATTCCAATATGTTATTTGCTTATGTTGTAATTTTATGTTGCTTATTGATTAAGTGATTTTTTAAATGTAATTTATTGAGTGCTATTCATGTATGAGGCACTTTCCATAAATTTTCTCCTATTTCACAACAAGGAAAATAGAGAATATTATTTACATATTGTCAATAGGTAACAAAACTGAGCATTATAAAATGTAATGAACTTGCCACAGAAATGTAAGTACTAGATCCAGTATCAGATCCTATACCTAACTACAAAATCTATGTTTTTCTAACTAAAAATATTTTCCTATCTACATTTTAATAACATAAATTTTTTGTGTTCTGTATCCTTCTTTACAGATCATAGTTCTCAATAAATGTCTTTGCAAAAAGAAAATAAGTAGTATTTTATTAACCTGAAAGTAAAAACTGTCACCAAGACCAAGACATTTGAATCTTCTTCCCCTCCACGTTTTTTTTCTCTTTGTTTGTGTGTGTTTGGTAATTTGTTTTGAGACAGGGTCTCGCTCTGTCACCCAGGCTGGAGTGCAGTGCCCCTATATCAGCTCACTGCAGCCTCTGCCCCCCAGGTTTAAGCACTTCTCCAGCTTCAGCCTCCCAAGTAGCTGGGACTACAGGCACAAGCCACCAATGCCCAGCTAATTTTTGTATTTCTTGTAGAGATCAGGTTTCACCATGCTGCCCAGGCCGGTCCTGAACTCCTGAGCTCAAGCAATCGATTTCGCTTTGGCATCCCAAAGTGCTGGGATTACAGGCGTGACTCACCACACCCATCTCAGACGTTTCAGTCATCTTTCATCTCTAATTAAAATGAGAAGAGCTTATTAAACCAGCTAAGTTGATTCACTCCAATTATCAATGCATACTAGAATTGCTGTTGTATGGTGGGGTAGGGAAGACCATGTCTGAAACCCAAGTGATTTGCTGTGGTACCTCATATTATCTGCATATCAAGTAATAAAAATAAGTGAAAATTACATCGCCTAGGAAAAATAAAATTTTTATTCATTCCACCATGTAAAGAATCACCGTCACTGGAGATCTGAATGCATACAAAGAGGAATAAAATAGGCAGTAAAAGAAGGCAGCCATGAATATTGTCTCACAACTTGTTAGTAAAATGATGATTCTAGAAGCTACAATATTTTTTATATATAAATTGCATTTGTTCATAAATTCCTGATTCCTTTTTTCCTTTTAATTTTTCCTTATCAAGGAGACTAATTTACAATTTAGTCTCTAGGTTACAGAATATTAATGTGGGATTATGACTGAATTTGAAAAGATGGCATCACCATACAGAAATGGATATAGTAACCAATGAGGATTTTTGGTTTTCAGTTAGAGAAAGGAGGCCAGAGTGTCTTAATTTGTTTGCAGGATAGATGCATCTTTAGACTGAAGCTATTGTCATTCTTTGGAAGTTTAAATAAATGTAGAATGATGTGTATTGATACTGAGTAACCAAAGTGGAACATTCTGAATGTTTGTCTGTTGACTTTCAGCCCCATGTCAGCTCTATAGTCTTCTCTCTACAGTAGGGAGTTACAAGCCTAAGAATTGCATTTCCTAGACTCTCCTGTAAACGTATTCCTGTGAGTTTCTGCCAGTGGAAGACATTCATGACACTAAAAGGCGAAAAAAATGAAAAAATGGAGAAGCCTTCGATCTCTCTTCTGTCTTTCTCAGTAGCAGTAGCAGGCAACTGTGGGCTGTAGAAGTCTTGCTGGGACCAGCAGCATCAGCAAGATTGAAGGCTCTTGAAGCTTTCTTAAGTATGTGAGCTCTTAATTTTTAATACAGGATAGAGGTTCCAACAGCAGCAATGATAGCACTCTGCCATCAGGAATTGTGGGCTCTGTATAATATTGCTTCCTCTTTTTTTCTAATCTAGCCTTTAGAGTGGTAGTTGCTTTCTGCAGTTACCTAAATGTTGATAATATCATCTAACCTTTTTTGTTCCTTATTTCTGAGCTACTTTTTTTTCTGAGCTATTTTTATTTTCAACTTCCTACTTACCCTTCCCCAGCTATCTTGAAGGTATCTGAAGGCTGAAATGCAAAAAAATTAAATTACCTAACTTCCAAAGACTGTTATTTTTTCTGTACTCCCTATTTGAAGTAATATGATCATTATCAGGCTAATGTCCAATCCAGAAGCCAAAGTTGACATTTCATAACATATAGATGGGTGCTCTCACTAGTGCTCCACATTCTCTGAGGCTCTATTTATTTTTCCTTATTTTTATCCCTCTCTGTTGAGATGGCATAATTGCTATAGATATGTTTCCAGGTCCACTGGTGCCAGCTCAAATCTACTGGTGAGCTCCTCTATTGATTTCTTCATTTGAGTTATTGTATTTTTCAACTTCTGAATTTCCATTTGGCCCTTTTTTTATAATTTCTATATCTTTATTGATATTTTTTATTTACTAAGACATGGACTTTATACATTCATTTAATTCTTTAGACATGGTTTTCTTTAGTTCTCAAGATATATTTATAATAACTTTTGAAGTTGCTCTCTACTAAGTGTAATATCTTCGTTCCCATAAAAGCAGTTTCTATTGTCTTTTTTCATGTATATGTCACACTTTTGTGTTTCTTTGCATTTCTCATCATTTTTCACTTGAATATTGGACATTTTATTGTAGTAACTGATTACTGACCACCACTCCCATCCACTGATGATTTTCTTGTTATTGTTTGTTTAATTGTTTATATAATGACTCGGCTTAATCCTGTGAAGTCGATTTCCCCTGCAGTGTGCACTGTCTGATGTCTCCACTCCAAATATATCCCTTTTAAAAATTCTCCTAGCCTGCTACTTGTGGATTATCTCAAAGACAGCACAAGCAACTTATGGAACAAAGATTTTGCTTAAGTATCCTTCTTGACAAATTAGATTTTTATCCTTTATCACTAAATGTGGGTGTGGCTAGGAGGCTTCTATCACAATTCAGGAAGTTTACACACTTTTGCCCCACATTTGTTTAGGGACTAGAATATTCCCCTTCCAATCACTCCTAAAAAGTACACACATGTGGACATTCACTCAGTCCTCCAGGCTGCCAGGTATTTGTGTAATTGTATTTGTAAGCCCGACTTCCTAAGAAGTTGCTCTTGGTTCAATGTTGTTTGTTTTTTAGCTAGCGTTTGCTTAGAGGTTTTGCTTAAGCTTCTTGTGCCAGTAAGGCTTCAACCCTTTGTCAGTGGAACTGTGTGTGGCTTGAAGAATGTTTTCATTTCTGCCACATACCTTTCTCTGATTTTCTTCTAAGTGGATGTAGCTGGTACTATCCACAGTGTCTCTTATTCCCAGGATTATCTGTGATTCCAGTAGGGTTTCTCTTAGCAGTTTCTATTGCCTTTAAAGTCTCTACTTATTAGAGGCACAACTGTTTCTTTTGAAAGAGGTGATCTCTTTTATGAGAAAATTTGCAAACTCCACAAAACAGTTTGACTCATGCCATATCTATATTATTACTCTCAGCATTTTATTATTTGGGGTCAGTCTCCAATGATAAAGCTTCCTGAGGACAAGTTCCTGACATCCAGTTTAGGCTCAATAAAGCTTTCAGTTTTGCTGAGTTCAGTACTTAACTTCAAGGCCTTATTTTAGTCCCTTGTGAACTACTTGTGGATAATTTCCTTATTTCTTGGAACAAGAGCTACACTATAAGTATATATGCTGCCAGAAAACAAATTTGAAGTTAGAACAGCTTAATTTGTCACCCAGTAAAATGTTCAAAGAAAATCAAAAGAGAATATATACAACATCAGAGAGTTGAAGGCCATCAGGGAAGAAGCAGCAAATTTATTAAATCTACCAAAAGTAAGACATTAAACTAGGGGTAGAGATGTTTGATAGATACAATCCCTGCTACCACTGAATATATTATAAAGGGAATATAAATAAAAAATATTAAGTACTTGAGATGGGGAAGGAATAATTTAAGAATCTCAGAGTTTTATTCTAGCCAATAAGTTAGGGTAAAGATTTAATCAACCAATTAAAAAAAAAAAAGAAAACTATTAGTCTGGGAAGTACAGGACCTGGAGGAATGTTTAATTGGGTCAGAATCCATATTTGATCCAAAAACGAAGACTGAGTTAGCCAGTTATTTAAACCCATTTTTTTCCCCAAGGCATAGTGAATACTTTAAAGCCAGCTGCAGACAAGCAGGTAACAAAAGAAAAATAACAACATCTGTTGTTATCTCTATTTCAATTTGAAGAGATAAATTTTTAGAAAGCTTTATTAATATTTAATAGACAGATAATTTTTGGTGCCCTAGTTGAATCTGTATGTTATCTGGTCATATGTTATACATGATGTTTAAAGTTTTCTGAGGAAAGTGTGAGTTAACCAAAAGACAGAGGAGTTGAAAGCAGCTCACTTCTTAATCATTTGCTTTGAACATATTGTTATGTCTTTCAAATTTGGTGTGCCCAATTAAGGGGAAGAGAGAGATTAAAGATGTCATTATATTATTTTAGCTCAATTTTGTTCTCCAAAATTTATAAGGGGCTTATAAAATATTTTTCCACTTTAACTTTGGATTGGAGATGATTCTAATTATTAAAACTCATATGAACAATTATAAAATGGCTGTAAGAATTCTACATATAGTAGGAATTCACTCTGTCAGCTACATTACAAAGTAAAAGAACAATTAACTATCTGAACTGATAGTAAGCCAGCTAAAACATTCTAAGTTATTAAGAAACATTATCTTACAATATGGATTTACTTTTGTTATTAATATTGAACTTGACAATCTGTACTGTGCCTTGATTTATTAGCTAGTGAAGTCATCATGACCAACAAAACATTTAAAAAGTAAATATGTACAACAAAATAAATTTATATAATTTTCTTTGTAATATCTCCAGTTATGGAGGGCTTTACATTTTTAGCTAAATGTAATAAACAGTGTTTAAATTTTTCTTACCAAATAGCAAAATAACAAAAGTAATATTTCACCGAGAAAATACTTATACTCTGCAATGGTATAAATGGTTATAATGAGCAACATGATATAAATAAATGCACTCCTTGTTAGCAAACGCTATCAAACACAGTAAAAGTATGGGTGGCCGGGTGCGGTGGCTCACGCCTGTATCCCAGCACTTTAGGAGGCCGAGGTGGGCGGATCACCCGAGGTCACAAGTTCGAGACCAGCCTGGCCAATGTGGTGAAACCCCATTTCTACTAAAAATAAAAATTAGCCAGGCGTGGTAGCATGTGCCTGTAATACCAGCTACTTGGGAGGCTGAAGCAGGAGAATTGCTTGAACCAGGGAGGCAGAGGTTGCTGTGAGCTGAGATCATGCAACTGCACCCCAGTGTGGGCGATAAGAGCAAAATTCCATCTCAAAAATAAAAAAGTGTGGGTGATTCCAACATTTATAATTAAAAAAAAATTAATCAACTCTTATGACTCCTTCAATAAAAGTCTATGAGAAAAATCTAGATTAAGCTATGGGTTAAGTGGTGAATTGAACAGGGACTAAGCAAAGACTTCAAAATAGTGACAAATGTCAATTAATTTGAATTTATTCACAACATCCTTTGTTAGCAAGTTATTCAAATAAACTCTGAAGCCTGAGATTTATGGAATACCAGAATCATCAATATGATTAATTTTGTAAAAGCAATACCTTATAAAATAAATATTTATTGTCATGTTTTATAGTAAAATGGCAATAATTATGAAACTCTTTTTTGCTACAGATATTCTCTGAATATCTCAAAGCAAGGTACCTAAGTCAAAAAATAATTGTTTATATTTTAGTGAACACAAAACAATTGTATCATTTCTAATGTCAGACTTTAAATTATTCAACACAACTGACTTTAAAAATTTCTACTTCTTTAGTATGTTTTCTTTATATATATTGTTCACTTTTAATAGTACATTTATAACATATACATGTAAATTATTTATATGGAAGAACTACATGCAGAAAAGTTTGAAGATTATTCTTCTTGAGAATTACTCACAAAGTTGCTAGAGGGAAGATAAGAGGAGAGCTTGAGAGTAATGTGAGGGAAAGGAAGCTCCATTAAATCAAAGCTATCTACTCTACACTTACTATATCACAGCCAATCAACCAACACTCCTATGGCTATTTTAGTCAAGCTACCATTCAGAGAGAGCCACAGCATATTACAGGGCCAGAAATTAGAGGTAAACATCTCTCCTGGTCATACTAGGGCAGAAGCCTCAGTGGTTTCACAAGTCCCACTGAAATTTGGATTCCCAGAGCTCCAGCAAATCTGCCCCTAAAGTGGTTCACATCTTTTCTAAAAAGACAGAAAGCAGAATGCAGAATCATATATGGGGTATCATAGAGAATAAAAAGATTTTTAATTTTGAATAACCTCTTGAACAACTTGTTCCTCATACTGTGCCTTTAGAACAGGTAAGTAAAAATATTGTAGCAGGCTGATTTATTAGAACTTCAATATACTGAGGATGATATTTTAATTTGTTTTGGCTGGAAGGAAAAGCCTTTGGCATGTAAGGTATTAGATCCTCTTTAATTGGGAGATCACATAATAGTATCTCACAAAGAGCTGAAATCAACAATTTATATGAAAATTGAAAGAAAATATTCCATCAAAATGATATTGGAGAGTAAAATTGGCTCGTAGATGGTAAGTGATTAAGTATGATGAATAAACAAAAAAAAGGGTAAATTCTGATCATTATGAAAAACTCGTACTATCATTGAAAATAATAGAAAAGCTAGCAACTCTTTTTGGCAAATAGGGAATATTATTTCTTTTCGTAAACTTTCAGGTGTTGACAGAACATGTAAATAAACATACCATCTTGACAGTTGGAGAAGGAACTGGAGAGAGATAGAATTAATGATCATAATTAGATATTTGGAAAATCTCCAAGTAAAACTTACCATTAAACAATAAATACAAAGGAGATCTTACAGAAATAATGAGGAAGAAGTCCTTAGAAGATGTCCATAGTCAAGGGAATAAAGAAAATGTAAATAATTTAGAAATCTCAATATGAGTATTCTAAATAGTAGAGAAAGCAGAATAGCAAGTTTCCAAATCCAGATGGCAGCTAAAAATACAAATTCAAATACAGGAGTTTAAGAAATTTTAAAACTAGATTAAATTTGTAAAACAGTTGAAATTTTATTGCATGTAATTCATATACTAAAAATTCATCCATTTTAAGTACACATTTCAAATATTATTATTATATTTGCATAGTTGTGCAACCATCACCATAATCTTATCAATCCATTTTCGTTACCACAAAAAGAAACATCACGCCCATTTACAGCAAGCTTTGGCCAAAAGTAAGCACTAATATCCTTTCTGTCTCTATAGATTTGCCTTTACTGGACATTTTCTGTAAGTAGAATTATATAGCCTGTGGTCTTTTGTGTCAGACTTATTTTACTAAGCATAATGTTTTTGAGATTCATCTCTATTTTAGCCTAATTAGGTATAACTTTTTTTGAAAATCATAAAATCAGTCAAAATTGAAATTATTTTCTTCAAGTGGCTGAAAGAAAAAGCAAATATTTAACAAATTATTTTAATATTAAGTAATATGTATTATATATGCATGGACAAGAGCAGAAATGTTTATATTCAACTACTTAATAAAATGAGTCTCGGTCAATTCCTTTCATAAGAGGGATTTATATGAAAAATTCCCAGGATTGTAATCTTGGATTTACACAAATGACATAGATTAAACACATACCCCCTCAGTGTCCATCCTCTGCCTTGCCAGGAGCTTATACCCACATCATCTCACCTAATACTCATGACATCTTGGGGGGTGGTTCTGCCTCTATGACCTGGGAAGATTTACTTAATTATGTGGATCTTGATTTTTCATTTACTAAACAAGATGTGTAGAATAATACATTACAAAGTTCTCTCTTAACCCTAATATATTGTTCTAAAAAGTAATTATTATAAACTGTATAATTGATTATTCAATGGAAAGCAAATTGTTCTCATTAACAGAATTATCTAAGCTTTATGATAATTTATTTTCATTAACCTACATGGCTTTTGTACACTCAATTATAAGAATAGGCATACTGTATTAACTGTAGACTAGAGAAATAGTTTTAGAAAGCTTGCTTAGAAAGGGAGAAGAGTAAAAAGAGAAGCAAATGCTGCGAAAGCCATCAACATAAATAAATGCCAGCTTTTCCTCTGAAACAAAAGGCAAAATAAAGTTCTCTTAATCAACTTATGCTACATTGTATTGATTTCTTACCTAAGTTTTTCTGTTTTCACTGTATCTCAGGGCATAAAATCCCAGGTAGCAAAGCTATTTACCCTCGGATTACAGCTGTTATCTTCATTCTGTCTAGCAATTGTCAACTCTTGCTGTTTTCCCAAATGTATCTAGTTATTGTTACTGCTGTTACAGGAGTCTCAAAAGCAAAATTATTGCTCCTTTACATGACAAGCATTCAACACAACCCTGTAACGAAGATGTGGCCACCGATGTAGTGTCCTCCAGGGCCACAGCCTGTCATTGAGTACCCATTCAGTGTGTTCCTACAGGTTGACCTACAGGAACTACATTACATCATCTTTATCTTTATTTTCTCTAATTTGTAACCATTATCCATTTCTTAAAAATCTCTAAGATAGGAAAACAATAGAGGTAGTTACATTTGGATGATGATAATACAATATTTTGGCGGAAAACTGAGGAAGAATGCAAACAAGGAGAGAATTACAGTTCATTGGAGAAAAGAAACCAGGCATTTCCTATTCATCTAAATATCTTAATCCAGTCTCCTTTCTAAGTATATCACTCTTTCTTTGCACTGCTCTTCAATCTTTTCATTTTATAGATGCTCACACATTTTCTACTCCTCATCCTTTTTTGTTTACTTACCATAAAAAATTGGTTTTAAAAAGTGTTTTGAAGATAATATGACCAAGCCTGAAGTCATACCTAAAAGTGTCACTTGAAATTGATCTCTACTTTTCTAAACCTCTTATGACATTTTGCATATACCTTGTACCAAATTACATGTTTTCTCACAGGGCTCATTTGCTATTTTTTGTTTGATAATCATGTCTCTCTAGATTGTAAAGTCTCTAGATATGGGGGATTGATTCATTCTGTATGAGAAAATAATACCATTAATTGTAGAACAGATGGATCCCAAAATACTTGTTGAATCATATCCCCAAACCCACTCATATGGAACACACATATTCAATCAATAATTAAAACTTTGGCTGTAATGTACAGCAATTTAATTTTTGAGACAATATGGTGTTTTGGTATAAGCCCAGATTCTGGTGTCAAACTAACTCAGCTTGAATACTAGCTCTCATCCATGTTAGCTGTGTGACCATGAATAAGTCATTAACTATTTGAATGCCACAGTTTCCTTACATGCAGCATGAAGACAAAAATAGTACTTACATCACCGTATTGTTATGAGCATTAAACAAATTAACGTATATAAAACACTTAGAATGGAGCCTGGCACATACTAATCACTTAATTGTGGTTGACCACTTTCGATCACTCTAGATCCTATGAACACTGTCTAAAAAACTGAGTAACGATGATTTAGTGTTAAACTTTACACCCAAATAGAAGCAATACATTAGGACTAAATCACTTTAGTATTTACTTCTAAACCACCACATCTGTACACATATACACAACGCACAAGCTCCTCACCGTGAACAACGGTAACACAGGATTTGAAAAAACAAGCTCAAAAAGATTTGAAGCTGAGTCCATGTTTCCTGTTATTCTCAGTACAGGGATACCTGAGAGATATTGCTGGTTTGGTTCCAGACCACTACAATAAAGTGAATTTCACATTAAAGTGAGTCACAATTTTTTCGGTTTCCTAGTACATATAAAAGTTATGTTTACACTTTACTGTGGTCTATTAAGTATGTAATAGCATTATGGCTAAACATATATACTCTAGGTTTTTTTTTTTTGTTTTTTTTTTTTTTTTTTTTTTGAGACGGAGTCTCGCTCTGCCGCCCAGGCTGGAGTGCAGTGGCCGGATCTCAGCTCACTGCAAGCTCCGCCTCCCGGGTTCACGCCATTCTCCTGCCTCAGCCTCCCGTATACTCTAGTTTTTAAAAGTGTTGATTATCTGAGCCTTTAATAAGATGTAATCTTTTTGCCAGTGGACAGTCTTGCCTCAATGTTGATGAGTGCTGACTGATCAGGGAATTAATTGCTGACAGTTGCAATGGATGTGTCAATTTCTTAAAATAAGACAATAAAATTTGCCACATCAATTGACTCTTCATTTCACAAACTATTTATTTGTAGTATATGATGCTATTTGATAGCATTTAACCCAGATTAGAACTTATTTCAAAATGGATCAATCCTCTTAAACCTTACTGCTACTTTATCACCGACATTTATGGAATATTCTAAATCTTTTGTTGTCATTTTAACAATGTTCACAGCATCTTCACCAGGAGTAGGTTCCATTCCCCCCATCCCCCCCCAAAAAAACAGTATTTGCTCATTCACAAGAAGCAACTTCTTATGTTTTAAAGTTTTGTCATGATATTGCAGCAATTCAGTCACATCTTCAGGACTCTCTTCTAACTCTAGATCTCTTGCTACTTCTACTACATTTGCAATTACTTTCTCCGTGGAAAGTCTTCTTCATGGAAAGTCTTCTCCATGGAAGTCTTGAACTCTTCAAAGTAATTCATGAGGATTGGAATCAGCTTCTTCCAAGCTCCTGTTAATGTTGATATTTTGATCTCCTTCCATGAATCATAAATGTTCTTAATGGCATCTAAAACGGCAAATTATTTCCTGAAAGTTTTAAGTTTACTTTGCCCAAATCCATCAGAGAAGTCATTGTCTATGGCAGCTACAGCCTTACAAAATTTCTTAAATAATAAGATTGAAAATGAAAATTACTCCTTGCTCCATGGGCTGCAGAATGGATGTCAAATCAGCAGGCACAAAAACAACATTAATCTGCTTGCACATCTCCGGCAGAGCTCTTGAATAACTAGATGCACTGTCAATGAGCAGTAATCTTTTCAAAGGAATCTTTTTTGTCTGAGCAGTTCTCAGCAGTGCTCTTCGAATATCAAGTAAACCATGCTGTAGACAAATGTGCTATCATTCAGGCTTTGCTGTTCCATTTACAGAGCACAGGCAGGGTAGATTTATCATAATTCACAAAGGCCTTGGATTTTTGGAATGGTAAATGAGCATTAGCCTCAACTGAAAATCACCAGCTACATTAGCTTTTAACAGAAGAATCAGCCTGTTTTTTGAAGTTTTGAAATCAGGCATTGGTTTCTCCTCTCTAGCTATGAAAACCCTAGACAGCATCTTCTTCCAATAGAAAGCTGTTTCATCTATATTGAAAATCTGTTGTTTAACATAGCCATCTTTATCAATTATCTTAGCCAGATATTCTGGATAACTTTCCGCAGCTTCTGTATCAGCACTTGCTGCTTCACCTTGTAGTTGTATGTAATAAGAATGGGTTCTTTCTTTAAACCTCATGAACTAACCTCTGCTAGCTTCAACTTCCTCTACTCTCCCAGATGTCATAGAATTGAAGAGCGTTTAGGATCTTGCTCTGGATTAGGCTTTGGCTTAAGGGAATGTTGTAGTTGTTCTGAACTTTTATCCAGATCACTAAAACTTTCTCCATATCAGCAATAAAGATGGTTCACTTTGTTATTATTCATGAGGTCACTGGAGTAGCACTTTTAATTTCCTTTCAGAACTTTTTCTTTGCATTTACAATTGACTAATTGTTTGGTGCAAGAGGCCTAGCTTTCAGCCTGTCTCAGCTTTAGACATACTTTCCTCACAAAGCTTAATCACTTCTGGCTTAAAAAACTTTTTTACAGACTTTGTTGTTTGGAGCAGTTTTAAGTTCATAGCAAAATTGAACAGGAAGTACAAGAGTTCCCATATTCCCTCTGATGCCACATACAGTCTCCCCCACCATTAACAACCTGAACCAGAGTGGTACATTCTTTACCACTGGTGAACCTACATTGCACATCATTATCTCCCCATATTTGCAGTTTATGTTAGGATTTACTCTTGATGTTATACATGCTATGGGTTTTGACAAATGTGTTACGTATTTCCAAGTATAGTAGATACAGAATTGTTTCACTATCCTACAAATCCTCTGTACTTCTCCTATTTCTTCATTTCTCCCTTTTTCATTCTAACCCCTAGAAACCACTGATCCTTTTACTGTCTCCAGTTTTTTTTCTTAGTTTATTTCAAGTAAAAGACACGCAACTCTTCCTTTTACTTGAACACTTAGAGGCTATTGCAAGGCTACTAATTGGCCTAAATCCAATATTGCTGTGCCTCAAAGACTAGCCAGGCCTGAAGACAAGGAGAGAGATGAGGGAAGAGTAGGTTGGTGGAGAAGTTAGAAACAACATTTATCAATTGTCTGCCATTCTACATGGGCACGGCTTGTGGTGACCCAAAATAATTAAAATAGTAACATAAAAGATTACTGGTCACAGATCAAATAACATACATAATAATAATAATACATTTTGAAATAAATATTTTGGGAATTAGCAAAATGTGACACAGAGACATAAAGTGAGCACAAGTTGTTGGAAAAACGGTGCCAATAGACTTGCTGGACCCAGGGTTGTCACAAACCCTCAGTTTATAAAACATTCAATAACTGCAAAGCACAATAAAGTGAAACACAGTAAAAGAGGTATACCTGTATATTAAAAAGAAAACTTATTTTTAATAAATTTATATACTTTCTTCCATGTATAATTAGCTCCTGATTTGTGTGTGTGTGTGTGCTTTTTTGTTTGTTTGCTTATTTAGTTTAGAACCATAGAAAAACCTTCACAAATTACTTCACAGATGCAGAACAATGTAATTCTTCATTTTCTAAATCTTGTATTCCTTATATACTGGGATAACATAATCTCAATACGTGCAGGTACCAAATACTATAATAATAAAAGGCAAAATAAAAAGGAATTGACTAGTATCTAATCTTTATATGTGAACAAATGAGTAAGAAAGCCAAGATCCATTGATAAGAGTATCATTTTATGGAATAAACAATAGAAAATGGAACTTCTAATTCTTCAAATGATTTCTAATTACTGCATATCTATAAGAATATTGTTTCAAAGTGATATATAATCTAATCTCAAAGTATAAACATTGCTGTGTTGATATATTTAAAATTATATGATCTCATATCATCAACTATTATCACCAACTAATAGAAAAATATTGGTGTTAACTGTGACTTATTTCTTAATTCTCTTTGTATATAAAGAACTTCTGGAACCTTTCTGAGTTGAGTAAATGGATCTTAAAAATGGATCTCTGGTGACCGAGTTTATTTTACAAGGATTTTCTGGACAATGGGAACTACAAATTTTCTTCTTTGTGACATTTTCCTTAATCTACGGTGCTACTGTGGTGGGAAACATTCTCATTATGGTCACAGTGACATGTAGTTCGACCCTTCATTCTCCCGTGTACTTTCTCCTTGGAAATCTCTCTTTTTTGGACATGTGTCTCTCCACTGCCACGACACCCAAGATGATCATAGATCTGCTCACTGAACACAAGACCATCTCTGTGTGGGGCTGCATGACCCAGATGTTCTTTATGCACTTCTTTGGGGGTGCTGAGATGACTCTTCTGATAATCATGGCCTTTGACAGGTATGTAGCCATATGTAAACCCCTGCACTATAGGACACTCATGAGCCACAGGCTGCTACATGGGTTTGTGACACTTTCATGGATAATTGGTTTCATGCATACCATGAGCCAGATAGTTTTAACAGTGAACTTGCCTTTCTGTGGTCACAATGTCATAAACAACATATTTTGTGATCTTCCCCTTGTGATCAAGCTTGCTTGCATTGAAACATATACCCTGGAATTATTTGTCATTGCTGACAGTGGGCTGCTCTCTTTTACTTGTTTCATCCTCTTGCTTGTTTCTTACATTGCCATCCTGGTCAGTGTACCAAAAAAATCATCAGTTGGGCTCTCCAAGGCACTGTCCACATTGTCTGCCCACATCATTGTGGTCACTCTGTTCTTTGGACCTTGTATTTTTATCTATGCTTGGCCATTCAGTAGTTTGGCAAGCAATAGAACTCTAGCTGTATTTTATACGGTTATCACACCCTTACTGAATCCAATTATTTACACCCTGAGAAACAAGAAAATGCAAGAGGCCATGAGAAAATTGCGGTTCCAATATGTTAGTTCTGCATAGAATTTCTAGATGTTAGCACTATATAACTAACTTTTAAATACTATGATAAGATAGTTTGAATAGATTATGTATAATGCATCATTTCATTTTTCTTATGTTATAATAATAATTCATGCATAAAAACAATACTAAATTACTTTAAATTTTACATTTAAGACTTTTATAAACATAAGGATAATTAGAGATCTACAGGAAAATAGACATAAAAACAGACATAAATAGACATAAAAAGGTTATTGAGGATTTTTATCATATACATTTAATATATTCATTAATAAACTACTGTAAATGAATAAATGAATATATGAATATTATTAGAGATTATTTTAACATATATTGATAATTAATGTTGTTCATAAATTTATACTATTATCAAATGAGGTATCATGAACAAGTCATGAATTAAATAATGGTAATGGGAAAAACAGAATTCTAATTTCTTGAATCAATGGAAGCAAAAAGTAAGAATGAGTCCACAAATTCAACAGCACAGTGACAATAAGATGCCAGAGAAAAAAGCCAATGGAAGAACAATTTCAGTAGAACTACAAAGAACAGCCCTTGAAACCAAATGCTCTGAGGAATATAAGTAAACACAGCTGACTTTCAAACTTCAATAAATAAAAACAAAAACAAAAATCTTTTCAATTTTGTGTAATATACCACGTAGCTTTACCTTTATAAGGGATTTACATACAATTACAGCTAAATTTTCCTCTGGTAGGATTCTAACCCTTATTGCAATTATAAGCTAAATCTGATCTTTGTGCATGTTGGAGAGGGAAGTGAGAAGTGCATTCAAAATTTGAAATAGTATGCATTGACAGTTAAGCTTACATATTTTCTCTTAATTAAAGATACCATCATTTCTTGCTTGTGCTAGGTGATAGAACTTTGTAATTAATCCTAAATCAGTTACATAAATCCTTTCTTCCATTCAATGCATTCTCTACAAGCAGCCAGAGTTAGGTCATAAAAACGCAATTCTCAATGTCATTTTCTAGATTAAAACTCTTTTACGGCATGAAGACTTAGGTTCAAATTCTCCACTGGCTTGCTTGATATGGCTTGCTTCTGGAATTTTGCTCCAATCTATTCTTTTCCATAATAGTAGAGTTACATTGGCCTTCTTTCAAGTTCTCCAAAACACCAGACATCTTGTTAACTGACTTTTTCTAAACTCTTCCCTTTACCTAAAAGAATCTTTCATCTCCTCTTCACCTTACTTACTTCACCTCCTCTTACCATCTGAGAGGTAACAATCACAAAGAACAAAGCAAGAGGCATCACACTACTCAACTACAAGCTGTATATGAGGCTACAGTAAACAAAACAGCATGGTACTTTTAC
Source organism: Theropithecus gelada (assembly GCF_003255815.1). Taxonomy (NCBI): domain Eukaryota; kingdom Metazoa; phylum Chordata; class Mammalia; order Primates; family Cercopithecidae; genus Theropithecus; species Theropithecus gelada. The sequence goes on along the minus strand of NC_037675.1, from coordinate 21,037,920 downwards.
AAAAACAGACACAAAGGTCAATGAAAGATAATAGAGACCCCAAAAATAAAGCCACACTCTTACAACCATCTGATCATCGACAAAGTTGACAATAACATGCAATGGAAAAAAGACTATATATTCAATAAATGGTGTTGCAATAACTGGCTAGCCATATGCAGTAGAATGAAACTGGATCTCTTCCTTTCATCTTATACAAAAATCAACTCAATGTGGATTAAAGACTTAATTGTAAGACATAAAACTATAAAAACCCTAGAAACAAACATAGGACATACCATTCAGGACTTAGGCATTGGCAAAAATTTTATGACTAGGTCTCTGAAATTAATGGTAACAAAAACAAATCAGACCTAATTACTTCTGGACAGCAAAAGAAACAATTGACGGCATAAACAGACATCCTACAGAATGGGAAAAAATATTTGTAAACTACGCATCTGATAAAATTCTAATATCCAGAATCTATAATGAACATAAATAAGTAAACAAGAAAAAAACAAACAACCTTATTAAAAAGTGGCCAAAAGACAAGAACAGATACTTCTCAAAAGAAGACACATAAGTGTCCCACAAACATATGAAAAAATGTTCCACATCACTAGTCATTAGAGAAATAAAAATCAAAACCACAATGAAATACCACATCTCACAAAAGTCAGAATGGCTATTATAAAAAAATAAATAAATTTAAAATAGCAGATATTGGTGAGGTTGCAGAGAAAAGAGAACTCTTATACACTGCTGGTGAGAATGTAAATTATTTCAGCCACTGTGGAATGCAGTTTAAGGATTTCTCAAAGAACTTAAAACAAAACTACCATTTGACCCAGTAATCTTATTACCAGGGTACACATCCAAATGAATATAGAGAATTCTACCAAAAAGACGCCCAAGCTTGTATATTCATTGAAGCACTGTTCACAATAGCAAAGACATGGAATCAACCTAGATGCCCATTAGCAGTGGACTGAATTAAAAAAGAAAAAGTGGTACATATACACTATGGAATACAATGCAGCCATAGAAAGAATGAAATCTTGTCCTTGGCAGCAACATGGATGTAGCTGGAGGCCATTACCTAAGTGAACTAATACAGAAAGAGAAAACCAAATACTGCACATTCTCATTTATAAGTGGAAGATAAACACTGAGTACACATGGACACAGAGGGAAAAAATAAATACTGGAGCCTACTTGATAGTGTAAGGTGGGAAGAGAATGAGGGTCAAAAAACCACCTATTGGATACTCCACTCACTACCTGCATGATGAAATCATTTGTACACCAAATCCCAGTGACAAGCAATTCACCTATGTTACAAATCTGCACATGTACCCACTAAACCTAAAATAAGAGTTGAAAAAAATAAAAATATACAGGTATTTTTCTCTAATTACAAGTATATTCGATTAGAAAAATAAAAATATAATAACTGCAATAATCTGTTAGGGATATGCAGTGTATAAAGGTGTAAATTTTGACATCAAAAATTTTTAATATGGGAGGGAGAGGAATTAGCACATACAGTTTTTTTAATGTGATCAAAGTTATCTGTTTAAAGTAACCTGCAAATGATAGGTCCAATAGAGCCATGATTATTGGTCAACACTTACAACTTGGATTCAGATATGTTATAAGAGAATTATTTGATTAAACTCTGCATATACCTTCAGATAGCACCCTGGAAACACAGAATGCAAGCCTATGTCCACTGTATATATCTTCCCATGAAGACAAGTCGTTGTCTTATCTAGAATAAAATGGGTAATATCATCAACTTGTCCCAGTGCCTGGTTATTCTATCTACAAGATGGTACCAGATTAGGGGGTTCAGGTTGGTTTTGTTGATGACATTTACTGCACCATAGCAAGTGTGACCTTGTTGACTAGGAAGCCAGGCAGTGGGTTCATATACAACCTCCTTTTCTACTATTATGACTACTTCAATATTAGTGAGTAGTTTAAATAAACAGGATGAACCATTATGTCATCTTGTTTATTGCATGCCTTTTTTTGATGCTTTCTAGTGAATATATAATATCAAATAATCAAGTTTTTTTGTAGATAGCTGTGTTTCTATAGTCAACATAAGTTCCATAATCAGATGATTCATCCTTATTAGAACAGAGTGAAATCTAGGAGCTGATTTAAAATTCATGTATTTCCAGTTCTGCTACAGATGCTATGGTTCAAGGTACATGACCTTAGGAATCTATATTGTTATTCTTCTCTTATGGTTTGCCAAAACCTACAAATGTTGCATTTTTCCAGCACAGACAATTGTAGTGCCATAGACTTTACCTGGATATGTGGTTCAAGTAGTATGACTACTTGATACTAGATCTAGTATACACACTGTATACTAGATGTGCTAATATTCCTTTCTTATGCTGGACTCCACCAAAAGCTAGAAGTCTGTATGTCAATAAAAAATGAGTCGAAGTAATCATCCCAAGTGTACCCTAGAACTTAAAGTATAATAATAATAATAAAAAAGTATCCTGTAAGTGTTGGAATATAGTGCCTCCAGAACTGAAATAGGATCACCAGAAAATATGCAGTCTCCTTAAAAGTTTAGTGATTAAAGTACAAGGTGCAATATTTGTCCTTTACTTTTAAGGTGCTCTTTCTCCATGACCATAACAAATAAAAACCCTAAAACCTTCACTGAAATACTAGAATTACCTTCTTAAATAATGAGGATTTGTCCTCACACTTGATCTTCACGGTGAACAAAGGTTCGAAAAGAAAATGTTTTTCTAATGTTCAATCTTAGGAATATTGAAAGTTTCACTTGCATGCTGTTTGGGTAACTACCTCACAGATGTCTGGTCAAAATTATATCTGTCAATCTGATGGTGATCAACTAGACTATAGTGTTATAAATAAATTAGACAAAGGTTTATTTTCCTTGTAAAACCAATTGATAGAATATTACTTCGCTGTTGGTATGGCAACTTCACAAAATCAGGAAGCACAAAACTTCCTGTTTATTTTTTGCTTTAGATTAATATTCTGACCTCAATGTCACAAACTATCTGCAGAAGCTCCACATGTCACATTTACATTCTAGACATAAAGAAAAACTAAAAGGATGTGTACCATAGTGAGCTCATTTTTCTTCCAATGCATTGTTTTCATTTTTTTTTTTTACCTTTGCTCTGTATTATACGGAGGGCTAGTAAGAATGCATTTCCAAGTTTGCATGTCACCTACATTCCTGATAGTCACAAATAGAAGTGACAGGTAGATTAATGGAGAGTCATTGGTAAATTAATAGGAAGGGATACAGAAGCCTACTTCGCCCCTCAACCTCTCACTGCACCCAGTACATTGCCTATGCCTACATCTCCACAAGTAGTTATATCAAGTTCATGGCTCTTGCTCTTCTAGTAGAAAAAGGAGTCATATTTCTATTCTTTTTCTTTTTTCTTTTTTTTGGACAGAGTTTCACTCTGTTACCCAGGCTAGAGTGCAGTGGTGCCATCTCAGCTCACTGCAACCTTCGCCTCCCAGGTTCAAGTGATTCTCCTGTCTCAGCCTCCTGAGTAACTGGGATTACAGGCACATGCCACCATGCCCAGCTAATTTTTGTATTTTTAGTAGAGATGGGGTTTTGCCATATTGGCCAGGCTGGTCTTGAACTCCTGACTTCAAGTGATCTGCCCTCTTCGGCCTCCCAAAGTGTGGGGATTACAGGCGTGAGCCACCATGCCCTGCCAAAAAACACCATATTTCTAACTTTTGACCATAAGCTATTGAAAGCAGAATAATGGTCTCCCAATGAAGTCCAGACCTTAATCCCAAAACTTGTGAATATGATACATTACAGTGCAAAAAAGAAAGAAAGAAAAAGAAAAACCACCACCACCACCAAACTTTGCTTATGTGATTTAGGTCACAAACTTTGATATGAGAAGATTTCCTGGAATATTTGAATATGTCCAGTGTAATAACACGAATTTCTAAAAGTGATAAAGCTTTCCTGTCAGTAGAGAAAAAGAGAGTTGTGGCAAAAGAGAAGGCTTTTTTTTTTTTTTTTTTTCTTAGAAGGAGTCTTGGCAGTGGCGCCATCTCGGCTCACTGCATCCTCCACCTCCCAGGTTCAAGCGATTCTCCTGCCTCAGCCTCCTGAGTACCTGGGATTACAGGCGCCCACCACCACGTTGGTTAATTTTTTGTATTTTTAGTAGAAACAGCGTTTCACCGTGTTAGCCAGAATGGTCTCAATCTCCTGGGCTCCTGATCCGCCCGCCTCGGCCTCCCAAAGTGCTGGGATTACAGGCATGAGCCACCGTGCATGACTGGGGATGAGCCTTTCAAAGGGCCGGGTCCACTGTTAATGGCTTAAAAGAGGAAGGGGACCATGACAAAGGAAGATCAGATAGTATCTAAATATTAAGGATAATCCTTGAATGGCAACCAGCAAAGAAATGGAGATGCCAGTCCTACAGTCACACAGAGTGAAATTCTGCCCACAACCTGCCCACTGTCCTGGAAATGAATTCCCCCAAAGTCTCTAGAAAAAAATTTAATCTTGTTGATGCCTTGATTTTAGCCTAGTGAGACCCATATTTAACTTCAACCTACTGGACTGTGAAATGATAAATTTGCATTGCTTGAAGCAGATAAATCTGTGTAATTTGTTAGGAAAGAAATAGAAAACTAACACAACCCCACACTTGGCCTGTGGTGAGAGTACCTCTTCTCTTGTCCCTACAGCTTAGATGTGATAGTGGCTTCTATTTGACAATCACCTTTGGTTTCTCTGAACATATCCTGTCCAACATCTCAGCTATTCCATCACTTGAGTAGCTAAATAACCTGTTTGAAATACTCAGAGTTATTTTTCTTTTCTCAATTAGACTCCAGAAATTATAGAGTTGGGCAGAGGCAAACGGCATAACTCTCTACTGAGTCAACTCCAATACAAATTTCATAAAAGAACCACCCAATAATATAGGTTTTTTTTTTTTTAATGGAATTTGCTGGTTCTAAGTTTAAGGTAGACTGTATAGTATACTCGAACTGAATTTAGGTGTCTCTTACCAAGGAAGAATAAGAGAATGACCTTTCAGAGGGCACTATTAGTCTCTGGGACACAGTTAATGCTCATTGCTAAACTAGTCTCTGGTGAGTGAAGTGAAAGCACTTTGATTGTCCTAGACTGATGTTCTATGAAAGAGATGTGATTCTCCATGGAAGCACATAGTCAGCTTATTCCAAAGAGTATATGGTTTCGATTACCAAGAAAGAAGAAAGTATCATTACTGGGACCCAACGAGTTCTACTACAGCCAGTTATCACCACTGGTATTCGATATTGCTCAAAAATTTAAAGTTAATGGAATAAGGTAATAAAATAATAGTAGAGAAATATTTTAACATATGAATATTATCAGTAACATAAAAAATAGAATAGAACCAATTAGAAAAATATTGAACATGAGATTTGATTCCATTTACCACATATATATAATATTTACAGATAACAGCAGCAATAAGATGAATTAATATAAAGAGAAAAATCATATTAAGTATAGCATCAAAGTAGGAAACATGCAAAATTTTATTTGACCACAAATGTGTTACAAAAGCATTGCTGATAAAATGAAGATGACAAAACTTTTCTGTGAGCCATAAAAGAAGACAAAAATTTTAAGAACCTAAAAACAATGACAAAAATGAATAGACCTAAAAAGTAGCCAGACTTATCTGCAATTTAAAAAATAATAAAGGGAGCATTGTAAGGATTTTTTTTGTTGTTTTTTTTGGTTTTTCTTTTTGACAGAGTTTCACTCTTGTTGCCTAGGCTGGAGTGCAATGATGCAATGGTGCCATCTCGGCTTACTGCAACCTCCACCTCTCGGGTTCAAGCGATTCTCCTGCCTTGACCTCCCCAGTAGCTAGGATTACAGGTACCTGCCACTACACCTGGCTAATTTTTTGTATTTTGAGTTGAGATGGGGTTTCACCATGCTGGCCAGGCTAGTCTCGAACTCCAGACCTCAGGTGATCCACCCACCTCAGCCTCCCAAAGTGCTGGGATTACAAGCATGAGCCACTGCACCTGGCCGGAGCATGATATATTCTTAATAAAGTGAATTATTTAATTGCAATAATGAAAACTCATATCTTATCATTTATTAATTTCAGACAAGTTAGAATTAAATGTGAAAAATTTAGCATAATAAATTTTATAATTAATGTAATCTAGAATGAGTGACATCACCAAGATGAAGGAGTAGGAGATACCAGTATTTATCCTCCCCAAAGAAAAACAAACACAGACAGACAAACCAAAATAGTTCTGAGAAGGCTTAAGGGCCCACTAAACAATTGGCAGCAATATAATGGAGCAAAAAGTCAAGAATATCCTCACAGAAAGGATTTGCAAACCTAAGACAGGAAGAGATGGAAAAGGACAAAAAAAAGGCAGAGATTATCACTGTCAGCCATGCAGCAAGAACAACTATGGTCCCAAAGGCCTTCTCTTCGGAAAACACTGGCATCTTTTGCCACTGATGTAACCAACAGCCATTCTTGCTGAGAAACTCTAGAGAGTTAAATGCAGCTGCACACCCTAAGCCCCTCAAGACACAGTCATTGTTGTGCCTCTTCAGATGGGAATCATCATCTCTCCCTCTATCCTGTCAATTCTGTGCATACCTGTGCTTCTTTTCTTTGTGCCTTGTCTGCTTCACAAGCACCTGGTGCCTTACATGCTATTATGAACGTGGCAGTGAGGGCACATGCACCCTAGGTACCAGTGCCTATATCACCCTACACCCCAGAGCCATAGTCCCTCTACATGTGCTGATGCTTCAGGCTTCAGCTCCATAGTCACTTCATGGTTATCATTCATCAGAAACTAGGGCCACTGTCCCTAGGAGTGGGCCCACAAATTGGGTAGTGTCAAGGGGGATCCCTTCAGCCACAACTTTCCCAGTAGAAGATACAGACATTGGAAGGACCTTAGCAGTAATTGCCAATGAAGACCACATCAGTCATTCGATGGTACTGTGAACATGTACAGTATTGCCTGTCAAGAATCTGTGTGATCTTCATTAATACTGACCACAACTAACCGAGATGCCCTGGGATTACACAGCTACTTCTTCACTGGTGTTAGAACCAGTGCCCTTGCACCCTCCTCTTCATAGGGGAAGGTCTTTCCACACCAAAATGAACTCATAAAGTCTAAAAGAGGTGACTATTTTACCAAATGTGTATACCTCAATGCAAGGCATCAATAAACATAAAAAGCCAAGGAGACATATAACCACTAAAAAAGAAATTCAATAATTTTCCTGGAGCTGATGCCCCAAAATGGGGATATATGAACTGCTTGACAAAGATTTTAAAATTGTATTTATAAGGGAGCTAAGAGAATGTCAAGAAAATACAGACAAAAATTGAAAAAAAATCAGGAAACAAACAAAATTAGAAACTTAACTGAGAGATTGAAATTACAAAAAAAAAAAAAAAAAAAAAAAATCCCTGGAAATTCTGGAGCCAAAAAATACAACTAATGAATGTAAAATTCAACAGAGAACATTAACAGCAGAATTAAGCAAAATAATATATGAACTTGAAGACATTGTATTTGAAAATATATAGTCAGAAGAAACAAAATTTTAAAAATCAAAAGAAATAAAGAAAGCTTATGGAATTTAAGGGATCACATTAAGAGAGCAAGTATTTGAATTCTAGGAGGTAAAGAAGGAGAAAAGAGTGGCAAAGGGACAGAAAGCTTATTTAAAGAAGTAGTAGCTAAAAGCTTTCCAAATCTGGGGAAAATAGAAGCATTCAGGTATAGGATACTCAAATGTCTCCCATAACATTCAATCCAAATGAGACTATACCAAGATATGTTATAATCAAACTTTCAAAAATGAATTATGAAGAGATAATCCTGAAAGCAACAAGAGAAAACAAGCATATCACATGTAAGGAAGTTTCAGTGAGGCTAACAGGAGATTTCTCTGCAGATACCTTATAGGCCAGAAGAGAATAGGATGATATATTTAAAGTGCTGAATGAAATAAACTTTCAGTGAAGAATACTTTACCTAGTAAAACTTTCCCTCAGACACGAAGAAGAGATAAAGACTATCACACAAAAACAAGAGCTGAGGAGTTTCACTACCATCAAACCTTTTTTACACATCTACAGCCATCTGATCTTTGATAAACCTGAGAAAAACAAGAAATGGGGAAAGGATTCCCTATTTAATAAATGGTGCTGGGAAAATTGGCTAGCCATAAGTAGAAAGCTGAAACTGGATCCTTTCCTTACTCCTTATACGAAAATTAATTCAGGATGGAGTAGAGACTTAAATGTTAGACCTAATACCATCAAAACCCTAGAAGAAAACCTAGGTATTACCATTCAGGACATAGGCATGGGCAAGGACTTCATGTCTAAAATACCAAAAGCAACAGCAACAAAAGCCAAAATCGACAAATGGGATCTAATTAAACTAAACAGCTTCTGCACAGCAAAAGGAACTACCATCAGAGTGAACAGGCAACCTACAGAATGGGAGAAAATTTTTGCAATCTACTCATCTGACAAAGGGCTAATATCCAGAACCTACAAAGAACTCAAACAAATTTACAAGAAAAAAACAACCCCATTGCAAAGTGGGCAAAGGATATGAACAGACATTTCTCAAAAGAGGACATTCATACAGCCAACAGACACATGAAAAAATGCTCATCATCACTGGCCATCAGAGAAATGCAAATCAAAACCACAATGAGATACCATCTCACACCAGTTAGAATGGCGATCATTAAAAGATCAGGAAAAAACAGGTGCTGGAGAGGACATGGAGAAATAGGAACACTTTTACACTGTTGGTGGGATTGTAAACTAGTTCAACCACTGTGGAAAACAGTGTGGCAATTTCTCAAGGATCTAGAACTAGAAATACCATTTGACCCAGCCATCCCATTACTGGGGATATATCCAAAGGATTATAAATCATGCTGCTATAAAGACACATGCACACGTATAGTTATTGCAGCACTATTCACAATAGCAAAGACTTGGAATCAATCCAAATGTCCATCAATGACAGACTGGATTAAGAAAATGTGGCACATATACACCATGGAATACTATGCAGCCCTAGAAAAGGATGAGTTTGTGTCCTTTGTAGGGACATGGATGCAGTTGGAAACCATCATTCTCAGCAAACTATCGCAAGAACAGAAAACCAAACACCGCATGTTCTCACTCATAGGTGGGAACTGAACAATGAGATCACTTGGACTCGGGAAGGGGAACATCACACACTGGGGCCTATCATGGGGAGGTGGGAGGGATTGCATTGGGAGTTATACCTGATGTAAATGACGAGTTGATGGGTGCTGACGAGTTGATGGGTACAGCACACCAACATGGCACAAGTATACATGTGTAACAAACCTGCATGTTATGCACATGTACCCTAGAACTTAAAGTATAATTAAAAAAAAAAATCTCCTGGAATCAAGGTCTAAAAAAATAAAAATAAAATAAAATAAAATAAAAATTAAAAAATATTAAAAAAAAAGAAACATGAAAGGGAGTTCTTCAAGCATAAGAAAGGACAGCTTTTAGTAACATGAAAACATATTAAAGAAGAAACCTCATTGTTAAAACTAGGTACACAGTCAAATTTAGAACTCTAACACTGTAATGGTAGTGTGTAAATCATTTAGTATGAAGGTTAAAAGATTTAAAAAATCAAAATAATACGTACAATAATTTTTTAAGGCATATACATATAAAATATGTAAACTTGTGACATCAGAAACAGAAAATGTGGTGTGGAGAGGAAGAGTAAAAGTGTAGCGGTTTTTTGTGCAAAGTACAATTGTTAGCATAAAATAGGCCATTATAACTATGAGATGTTTTATGGAAGCCTCATAGTTACCACAAAACAAAAACCCTTGACATACACACACACAAAAAAGTAAGGATTCAAAGCATATCACTATGCTTTATATATATATGTTATAGATCTCTATATATTATATTATATATCTTAATTAATATGATATTATATAGAATATATAATCTGACATATTACATTTATTATGTACATATTTATATATAGAGAGAGAACAATTTAATTATAAATAAAGACAGCAAGAGAGGAAAAAAGGAAAATAAGATCTACAAAATAACTAGAAAATGATGAACAAAATGGCAAGAATACATCCTTATTTATTCATATTAACCATAAATTTAAACAAATAAAATTCTTTAATCAAAAGACAAAGTGGCAGAATGGATTTAAAAAACAAACAAGTCCCACATATATGTTGCCTACAAGAGATTGACTTCAACTTTAAGAACACATATAGACTGAAAACAAAGGAATTGGAAAAGACATTCTGTGCAAATGCACATCGAAGAGAGGAGTAGCTATTCTTACATGATATAAGACAGACTTTTAGTCAAAAACTATAAAATGATACAAAGAAAATCTGCATAATGATAAAGATATCAATGTACCCAGAGACATAAGAACTATAAGTATATATGCCCCCATTAGCAGAGCACCTAAACATATAAAGCAAATATTAGTAGGTCTGAAGAGAAAGATAGACTGCAATGCAATAATAATAGGGAAGTTTAGTACCCCACTTTGAAAAATGGCTAAATCATTCAGACAGAAAATCAATAAGAAAACATTAGGGTTGAGCTATAACTTAAAGAAAATACAGAATAGTCTATGTGTCTCAGAAGCTCGTCAGAAATGCCCAGCATGTGCTCAGTCATACCCTAAATGGAGGCAGCTGCCCACTGTTACACAAGTGACAATAGGGCGAGTGACCTTGACCAGGTGGTAAGTAGACTACATCGGGCCGCTGCCAAAGTTGCAAGGGTATACAACAACAACAGAATATACAGCAACAGAATATACATTTTTCTCAAGCATGCCCAGAACATTCTCCAAGATAGATGATATGTTAGGCCACAAAATAAGTCTGAAAAAATCTTCAAATTTTGAAATCATATCAAGTAAGTATCTTTTTCTGACACAATATTATAAGTCTAGAAATCGGATGAATTTCAGAAAATTCACAAATATATGGTATATAAACCACAAGCTTATAAATAGACAAAAGGTCAAAGAAGTAATGAAATGGAAATTTTAAAAAAAATCTTGAAACAAATAAAAATTGAAAAACATAACAAAATGTATAGGAAAAGCAGTTCTAAGAGGGAAGAACGTAGCAATAAACACATCAAAAAAGAAGAAAGATCGCAAATAAACAATGTAATTTTACACCTTGAGGAACTGGAGTAAGAACAACAAACTAAGCCAACATTTACTGGAAGGAAGGAAATAATAAATAACAAACTAGCTCTAAATAAACCAGAGACTAGAAAACAATAGAAAAGTTCAACAGAATGAAAAGCAAGTTTTTTTGAAAATATAAACAAATCTGGCAAATCTTTTCACTTAGCTAAATGAGAACAATGAAGGACAGAGTTAAATAAATAAAAAGGAGAATGAACATCACATCTGATACCACAGAAGCACAAAAGATTATGAGTCCATTATGGACAATTACTTGCCACCAAATTGGAAAACCCAGAAAAATAGATAAATTCCAACATGCACACAACCTATCAACATTGAATCATGAAAAAAACAGAAAACGTGAAAAAATCAGTAAAGAATAAGGGGATTGAGTCAGTAATAAAAAGTTTCTGATCAGAGAAAAGTCCAGAACCTGATTGTTTAATTGCTAAGTTTTATCAAATACTTACAGAACTAATATCAATCCCTTTCAAACACACCCCAAAATTAAAGAAAATGGAATACTTCCAAACTATTTTTCTGTTTGTTTGTTTGTTTAGACAGAGTTTCGCTCTTGTTGCCCAGGCTGGCTGGAGTGCAATGGCGCGATCTCGGCTCACCGCAACCTCCGCCTCCCGGGTTGAAGAGATTCTTCTGCCTCAGCCTCCCAAGTAACTGGGATTAGAGGTGCCTGCCACCAGGCCCAGCTAATTTTTGTATTTCTATTAGAGATGGGGTTTCACCACGCTGGCCGGGCTGAACTCGAACTCCTGACTTCAGGTCATCTGCCTGCTTTGACTTCCCAAAGTGCTGGGATTACAGGCATGAGCCACTGTGCACGGTCCCAAATTATTTTTCTTTTTTTTTTCTTTTTTTTTTTTTTGAGACAGAGTTTCGCTCTTGTCGCCCAGGCTGGAGTGTAATAGTGTGATCTCGGCTCACTGCAACCTCCGCCTCTCGGGTTCAAGAGATTCTCCTGCCTCAGCCTCCTGAGTAGCTGGAACTACAGGCCGCGCCACCATGCCCAGCTAATTTTTGTAGTTTTAGTAGAGATAGGGTTTCACTATATTGGCCAGGATGGTCTCCATCTCTTGACCTCATGATCCGCCTGCCTCAGCCTCCCAAAGTGCTGAGATTACAGGTGTCAGCCACCGTGCCCCAGCCCCCAAACTCATTTTATAAGGCCACCAGTACTCTGACACCAAAACTAGATAGGGATACTGAAATAAAATTATAGGCCAATATTCCTTGGAAGGATCAATATCATTAATATTGCCATACTGCCCAAAGAAATCTACAGATTTAAAACTATTCCTATCAAACTAGCAATGTCATTTTTCACAGAATTAGAAAAAAACTATTTAAAAATCCATAAGGGCTTTTAATAGAGGCCAAGTAGCCAAACCAATCATCAGTAAAAGGAATAAAATTCTAGGCATCACATTACCTGAATTCAAACTATACTATAAGGCTACAGTAACAAGAACATCGTGATAATGGTACATAAACAGACACATAGACCAATGAAACAGAATAGAGAACCCAGAAATAAAGTTGCACAACTACAACCATCTGATCTTTGACAAAGTCAACAAAAATAAGCAATGATGTAAGAATTCCCTATTCAAAAAACAGTGCTTGGATTACTGGCTGGGCATATGCAGAAGAATGAAACTGAACCCCTATCTTTCACCATATACAAAATGTAACTCAAAAAGATGTAAAATAAGACCTCAAACTTTAAGAATCATAGAAGAAAACCTGGGAAACAGCATTCTGGACATTGGCCTTGGAAAAGAATTTATGGCTAAGTTCTCAAAATCAATTGCAACAAAAATAAAAATTGGAAGTAGAACTTCATTGAAGTAAACAGCTCTGCACAGCAAAAGAAACTATCAATGTAAACAGACAACCTACAGAATGGGAGAAAATAATTTCAAACTATGTATCCAAAAAATGTAATATCCAGAATCTGTAAGAAACTTAAACAGTGCAACAAACAAAAAACAAATAATTCCATTAAAAAGTAAACAAAAGACACGAATAGACACTTCTCAAAAGAAGACATAAAGTGGCCAAGAAACAAATGAAACAGTGTTCAACAGCGGTAATCATCAGAGAAATGCAAATCAAAACTGCAATGAGATGCCATCTCACACCAGCCAGAATGACTCTTACATTAAAAAGTCACAAAATACATGAAGTCTTTGCCCATGCCTATGTCCTGAATGGTACTACCTAGGTTTTCCTCTAGAGTTTTTATGGTATTAGGTCTAACATTTAAGTCTCTAATCCATCTTGAATTAATTTTCGTATAAGGAGTAAGGAAAGGATCCAGTTTCAGCTTTCTACTTATGGCTAGCCAATTTTCCCAGCACCATTTATTAAATAGGGAATCCTTTCCCCATTTCTTGTTTCTCTCAGGTTTGTCAAAGATCAGATGGCTGTAGATGTGTGGTATTATTTCTGAGGACTCTGTTCTGTTCCATTGGTCTATATCTCTGTTTTGGTACCAGTACCATGCTGTTTTGGTTACTGTAGCCTTGTAGTATAGTTTGAAGTCAGGTAGCGTGATGCCTCCAGCTTTGTTCTTTTGACTTAGGCAGCTGGAAACCATCATTCTTGGCAAACTATCACAAGAACAGACAACCAAACACCACATGTTCTCACTCATAGGTGGGAACTGAACAATGAGATCACTTGGACTCAGGAAGGGGAACATCACACACTGGGGCCTATCATGGGGAGGGGGGAGGGGGGAGGGATTGCATTGGGAGTTATACCTGATGTAAATGACGAGTTGATGGGTGCAGCACACCAACGTGGCACAAGTATACATATGTAACAAACCTGCACATTATGCACATGTACCCTAGAACTCAAAGTATAATAATAAAAATAATAAAAAAAAGTCACAAAATAAAAGATGCTGGTGAGGCTGCAGAGAAAAGAGAATGCTTATAAGCTGGTGAGAATGTAAATTGGTACAACCACTGTGAAAACCAGTTTGGAGATTTCTCAAAGAACTTAAAGCAGAACTACCATTTGACTCAGCAATCTCATTGGGTATACATCTAAAAGAAAATAAATCATTCTGCTAAGAAGACATATACACGTGCATGTTCATTGCAGCACTATTCACAATAGCAAAGACATGGAACCAACCTAGGCACCAGTTAATGGTGAACTGAATAAAGAAAATGTGGTACATATACATCATGGAATACTAGACAGCCATAAAAAGAATGAAATTATGTAATTTGCAACAACATGAATGTAGGTGAAGGCCATTATCCTAAGCAAAGCAATTCAGGAACAGAAAACTAAATACCATATGTTTTCACTTGTAAGTGAGAGTTAACCATTGGTTACTCATTGACATAAAGATGGGAACAATAGACAATGCAGACTACTAGAGGTGGAAAGGAGAGAGAAAGGAAGATAAGAATTGAAAAACTGTTAGGTATCACACTCACTACCTGGGTGATGAGATCAATTGTACCCCAAATCTCCACATTACATAATATACTCATATAACAAATCTGCACGTTCGTAACAAATCTGTACCTCATGAATCTAAAATAAAAATAGAAAAATACAAAAAGTAAAATACAGGCCAATATTCCTGATAAACATTGATGCATACATTCTTAATAAAATATTTGCAAACCAAATTCAATAATATATTAAAAAGATCATTCACCATGATCACATGGACTATATCCCAGTGATGTAAGGATGATTCAACATATGCAAATAAATAAATAAATGTGGTACCCCACATTAAGAATGAAGGACAAAAACCATATGACCATCTTAATAGATGCAGAAAAGGTATTTGACAAAATGTGTAGTCTTTGTATGCTAAAAAATTCTCTCAACATCTTCCCAACTATAATAAATAATACTGCATTGTATGTTTCAAAATTGCTAAGAGTACATTTTAAATGTTTTCATCACAAAAAATAAGTATGCAAGGCGACAGATTTGGTAATTATCCTGATTTAATCAATTTATATTGTAAACATGCATTAAAATACCCCCGCCCCATAAATATACACATTTATTAGTTGTCAACTATCAATAATTTTTTAAAATGTTTAAAATCTCTCCACGAATTAAATAAAAAAGGAATGTACATTAACATAATAGAGGCCATATGTGACAAGCTCACAGCTAACATTATAATCAATGATGAAAGTTGAAAATTTTTCCTCTAAGATTGGGAACAAGACAAGGATGCCCATTCTAGCCATTTAGGACCGAAAATCTGAGCCTGAGCAATTGGCAAGAAAAAAAAAATATAAAAGGTATCTTCATCAGAAAAACAAGTTAAATTGTCTCTGTTTGTAGATGACATAATCTTATATGTGCCCTAAAGGGAGCAATAAGATAGATAGATAGATAGATAGATAGATAGATAGATAGATAGATAGACAGACAGATAGACAGATAGACATCTGTATGTGTTGAGTGTGTGTGTGTGTTTCTTATATATGACTGTAAAGATCCAATGACAAAACTGTTAGAGCTAATAAACAAATTCATTAATCTTGCAGGATACAAAATTGACACACAAGAATCAGTGGCTTTTCTATACACTAATAATGTAAAAATAGATCAAGAGAATAGTTCTATTTACAATAGCTACAAAAATACTTAGGAAGGAATTTAATCAGAGGTAATATATTTGCACACTGAACATTATAAACATTGATAAAAGAAATTGAAGAAGACACAGAAAAATGAAAAGATATCTTGTGTTAATGGATTGGAAAAATTAATATGTTAGAATTATTTTATAATCCAAAGGCATGTACAGATTCAATGTAATCACTATCAAAATTGAAATAAACGTTTTTCACAGAAATAGAAAAAACACTATAAAATTTATATCAATCCTAAAAGAACTTGAATAGCCAAAGCAACTTTGAACAAATGGAACAAAACTGGAAGTATTAGCATACTTGATTTTAAAATATATTACAAAGCTATAGTTATCAAACCAGCATGGTACTGGCATGAAAACAAACACATAGACAAATGGAATAGAATAAAGAGCCAGAAATAAATCCACACATTTCTGGTAAATTGATTTTTGACAAAGGTTTCAAAAACACACAACAGGGGAAGGAAAATCTCTTCAGTAAATGGTGCTGGAACGACAGGATATCCAAATGCAGAAAAAATGAAATTCTACACTCATTTCATACTGTATGCAAAATTCAACTCAATTTAAAAACTTATAAGAGCTGAAGTTATAAAATATCTAGAAGAAAATGCAGGAGAAAATCTTCATGATATTGATCTGGGCAACAATATCATGGATATGACCCTAAACGCACATGCAAAAAAAGCAAAAATACATAAATGGATTGCATCAAAATAAGAAGCTTCCACACAGCGAAGGAAACAACTAACACAGTAAAAAGACAACCTACAAAATGGGAGAAAATATTTGCAAAGTATACACCTAATAAGGAATTAACATCCAAAATATGTAAGAATCTCACACAGCTCAATAACAAGAAAACACATGATTGTTTAAAAAATTAGCAGAGGTCTTGAATAGGCATTTTTCAAAAGAACACATATAAATGGTCAAAAGGAATATGAAAACTGCTCCACATAACTAATCAACCATCCAGGAAATTCAAATTAAAATCACAAGATACCACCTCATGCTTGATGGAATGCCTACTATCAAAAAGATGAAAGTTAACAAGTATTAGCCAGGTTGTGAAGAAAAGGGAACCCTTATATGCTGTTGGGGATAGAAGTTGGTTCAGTCATATGGAAAACAGTATGGAGGTTCCACAAATGTTAAACTAGAACTACCATATGATCCAGCAATCCTATTACTGGGCATACATCCAAAGGATATGAAATAAGTATGTCAAAGGCATGTATGCACTCCCATGTTTATTGCAGAATTATTTGCAGCATCAGAGATATAGAAACAACCTAAATGTCTATCAAGTGATGAATGGATAAAGAAAATGTGGTATATATGCACAGCAAAACAATATTCAGGCTTAGAAAAGAAGGAAATTCTGTAATTTGTAACAACATCTATGACCTTGGAAGACATTAAGTTAAGTGAAACAAGCCAGGCACAGAAAGATAAATATCACATGATCTCACTTATATGTGGAATCTAAAATTTTAACTCATAGAAACAGACAGTAGAATGGTGGTTACCAGAGACTGGGTTGTGGGATCATTTGGGAGATTTTGGTCAAAGAGCACAAAGTTTCAGTTACCCAGAAGGAACAAGTTCAAGAGCTCCACTGTACATTACGGTGACTATAGTTAACAACAATATATTGTATTCTTGAAAATTTATGAGTAAATTTTATGTGTTCTCACCACACCCCAAAACATGATAATTATATGAGGTAATAGATATGTTGATTAGTTTGATTTAGCCATTCCACAGTGTATACATATATCAAAATATATGCACATAATAAATGCATATATTTTATTTGTTGATATAAAATAAGATTACTAATCCAGAATACATATTAATATTTTGCATGAATAGAATAGTTATCAATGTTTATTACAGAAAATAATTTCAGCAATAGTATGTATGACTATCACACAAAAATCTCATAATTCATCTCTAGTTGTCTTTCTATACCCTCCTGACTACTGATGGTTGCCTTTAAAATGTCACCAATTTGAGAGGTAAAATACAGTGTTACATTTTCCATAATGGCATAAGGGATGTTTTAATAATCCCCATTGATTGTGTACTGCCAGTCTCTGAGGAATGTAATACCAATCAAATTAGTTTTCTCCTTTATGCCTTTTTGCAAAGAGTACATTTAAATACTCTGTCTTTCAAACCCAGAGCAGAAAATAAAATCACTAGATGGTGAAGATTAAGTATCCAGGATTTCATAATGGTGTTACTTCTTAAATGCAAGTGTAAACTGGTAGGTTACATAATCCTGATATATTGATTACTCTACATACATAATATGCCTATAACACTATTTGCATTTACAATATTATTTAGGACCATAAGTAATAAAACACAAATCCCAAAATCATAACTAAAGAAAGGGCTAAAAAGGGAAAATTTAACTGGAAAGAATTATATTTTATTGCAGTTTATAAAAAGGAAAACTTGTAATTTTGTTTTTGGAGTTAAGAAAATAATCTAGCAATCCAGGCCAAATAAGACATTCTTAGAGAACGAGGGTCTTAGTATGATTAAATTTTTTGGCTTCACTGATTATATTGAATTTTATTCTTTCAATTATTGCATAATATGAAGAAATTCACATAGTTGCTTAGGGGTGGAAATATTTTTAAAGAGGGATAAATAACAGGACTGCAAGGATAAAATGCCTCATCCTTAGTTTCATTCCATCTATGATAGGAGATCATAGGATGTTACCATTCATGCTATATTGATGCTATAATTAGACTTGTTAAACTTTTGAGGAGGAACATCTGAGGAAATTTAATATTCCTATGAAGACAGTCTAAAAATAGCCATATATTTAAGCACTCATTTAGCTAAAAATTCATGGAGAAATTGAGTAGTTTGAGACTCTGTCTTTGCAGGTCCATGTGCTCCTGCAAATCTACAGATTTGAATACTTTGTAGAAACACAGGAGATTTAGAGGCCGCAGCTGAACATGATTGTTTTCAGACTACAAGCATGATGATGAACAAATCAAGAACTTCATTATGGTTAGCTGGATACACTGTATTTTTTTAAATTTTAGCTATGTGATTTAAAGGTTAAAATATATTTTAAATAACCACGTATATCTAATTTTATTCCTTCATAAGGTCTGCATATAGCACTCTGTTGACAAGAACAATACTGGAAATGAGCAACAGCCCTGTAACAAAGAATTGGATAATACAGCTACAGCAAGCCTAAAGGGAAGCTCTAAACTAAATGGGTTAACATAGATTATATGCTGACCTGTTTAAATGTAAGTATTTATTTTTTAAAAATTCAATTAGCTTAGTGGAGTCAACCTCAGTCAGTGACGCTGTATCTATGGCTTATATCCATCCTGAAAAAAGTGAAGGTTAAATGAACCTTAGAGAAAATCACTGGTAGGAAACAAAGATCCAAAGAGACTAGTTACTTTCTAAATATACTGTTCAAGTAATATGTCTATGTTTTCTTGTTGGTGTTGTTTGCTTTAACAGACGTTAAGGATTCCCCTCACTCTTTACTCCTCTTTGAGGGGGTAAAGCTGAACAAGACTAAAGTGGTCAACTTCACTACATCCTACCCTTAATGACAGTGATCTTGGAATTTCTATGTACCCATTGCATGTGAAAATATGTATATTAAACAGGAATATCAGATGTAAATGGTCTTTTAGTTCAATTTTGTGACAATTACATAAGAACAGACAGATGGAATATACTTATTTTGTCAGCTACTTAAAATGAAGAATTAGGCAATATGCAGAATGATCCTCTATAGTTTTGAGAGACAATCTGGGTTGTACAAGTCTAAAAGCTTCATTTGCCCTTGACATTTGAGTTTAATCTCAATTAACAATCTAACTGTCTCAACATTCAAGTTTATATCAACAATATGGACATGGTAATTAACTAGTGTTTTGTAATTTCCTTAAGGGAAGCATAATGTACATTTTGTTATACAAGCAATATTTTTTAATATGACATAGTACTCAGACTTTTTAATGCATACTGAGAATGTGACAAGTGTGTCTGCATGTTTTCTGAGAGCTACAATAAGATAAAATTCTACTCCCATGAGGCCTTTCGAAAGCCTTTCTCATAACTCTAACAAACTGTGTTCATTCATAGTCTAATCTGGAGCAGAAAGTGAAGGGGCACCAAGTTTACACAAATCTCCTACTGACCTTGCCTTACATTAACTGAGAGAAATTTGATCTGATCAGCTCCATATCCACCACAGTTTCCACTGGCTTTGTGGCCCTGTGAACTATCTCAAACTACAAAATATCTAGGAATATATATGAAACAGTCACATTGCCAAAAGAGTTGACTCTCTGAGTAAATAAAAATAAAACACATAAAATGATTAGGTTCACTGTCTGGTTAGTCTCTGTGATTTTATGTTTTCCTTTCTTTTAGACAACTGTGACAAACTCGTGCAAAATGAATAAATGGATACCCTCAATAACAGCTCAAGTGTTTCTGAGTTCATCCTGCTGGGGCTTTCTAGTTCTCAAGAAATCCAAATACTCTTTTTTGCAATATTCTTTCATATGTATGTAGCCATCATAGTGGGAAACCTCCTCATTGTGATCGCTGTGATATTTGATAGCCATCTTCACTCCCCCATGTATTTCCTTCTGGCAAATTTATCATTTTTTGACTTATGTTTTTCCTCTGTGGTGACTCCCAAAGTGATTGCAGACTTCCTTAGAAAACGTAAGGCCATCTCCTTGTGGGGTTGCATGACCCAAATGTTTTTTATGCACTTCTTTGGGGGTGGAGAGATGTCTCTCCTGATAGCTATGGCCATCGACAGGTATGTTGCCATATGCAAACCCTTGCACTACAAGACCATCATGAACCACAGAGTGCTCACTTTGTTTCTGTTATTCTCATGGACAATTGGCTTCATACATACCACAAGCCAAATGGCTTTTACCGTGGGTTTACCTTTCTGTGGTCCCAATGTTGTGGACAGCATTTTCTGTGACCTCCCCCTGGTCATCAAGCTTGCCTGCACTGAGACCTATACTCTGGAGCTCTTGGTGATTGCAGACAGTGGGTTGCTGTCCGTGTTCTGCTTTATTCTGTTGCTCATTTCCTACATCATCATGTTGGTCACCATCTGGCAGCACTCCTCCAGTGCATCCTCCAAGGCTGTGTCCACACTATCTGCTCACATCACTGTAGTAACTCTGTTTTTTGGTCCAGCTATCTTCATCTATGCTTTTCCATTCAATAGTTTTTCTGTAGATAAGTTTCTTTCTGTGTTTTATTCCATAATCACCCCATTCCTTAATCCAATTATTTATACTCTGAGGAATCAGGAAATGAAGGCAGCCATTAAGAGACTAAACAAACAACATATTGGTTCTTGGCTGAATCCTTAAGTATTGTTTGTTAATATCTGATTTTGTGTGTGTGTGTTTTCTGCTATCTGGGAGTGTAAGTCCTAAATATTTATTCAAATAATTTAAAGAAAAATATTAAATAATATCAATTTTATCCCTTCCAAATTCCTGGAATTATTAAGACTTTTTAAATTTAAGATTTCTAATGGAAAATGTTTGTAACACATATATAATGCCTACAGCAACATGCATTTGTTATACTCCTCCTTGTCTTTGAATCTTCAAAATATATAAACATAATGTCTCCTTATAAAAATGTTATAATGTTCCAGTGAATTAAGATGTAAAATAAGAAACTAGTAAGAAAACACACAAGATGGTATTTAATATAAATTTTTAGTTGTTAAGTTTTTTTAACCTAAAGTATGTGAAAAATATCTATAAATATGTGTCTGTCTTATGAAGGCTTCTCCATGGAGTCAGAAATTGAATTAGGATTTTCAGAATATTCTTTTTACTCTGTGTTCGCAATAGGCTAATAATCCTTACTAGACTATAAAAATTTGTTCAGAAATAAAAAATTCAAACATTTCTTTGGGTACCCAAATAGTTTTGTAAGAATTCGACATCAATTGAAATATTAAAACCGGCTGGGCACGGTGGCTCACACCTACAATCCTAGCACTTTGGGAGGCCGAGGCGGGCGGATCACGAGGTCAGGAGATCGAGACCATCCTGGCTAACATGGTGAAACCTCGTCTCTACTAAAAACACAAAAAAATTAGCCAGGCGTGGTGTCGGGCGCCTGTAGTCCCAGCTACTCAGGAGGCTGAGGCAGGAGAATGGCGTGAACCCGGGAGGCGGAGCTTGCAGTGAGCTGAGATCCCTGGGCAACAGAGCAAAGAGCAAGACTCTGTCTCAAAAGAAAAAACAAACAAACAAACAAAAAACAAAAAAAAAAAAACAAAAAAAAAAAAGAAAGAAAAAGAAATATTAAAACCATGTTATTATAGCTTCCTATACCAAACAACATGGATTTGTCAGTGTTTTTTAGATGGAGTTTTGCTCTATTGCCCAGGCTGGAGTGCAGTGGCACGATCTCAGCTCAGCACAACCTCTGCCTCCCAGGTTCAAGCAACTCTCCTGCCTCAGCCTCCCAAGTAGCTGGGACTTCAGGCACGCTGACCAACATGCCCGGCTAATTTCTGTAGTTTTAGTAGAGCCGGGGTTTCACTATGTTAGCCAGGCTGGTCTCAAACTCCCACCTCATGATCCCCCCGCCTCAGCCTCCCAAAGTGCTGGGATTACAGGTGTGAGCCACCGTGCCTAGCCTGTGAAACAATTTTTTGTTTACATTTACTAAGTACCATACTCTTTTCCAAGCAGTACATTCTACATTGTTAATGATATATATTTGGTCCCCGCCTTAGAGAGAAATAACAAGGTTGTGGGGAGGTATTTATGTTAGGCATGGTGGTCTTAGAAAACCCCTCTAAGGAGGGGACAGTTAAGCCAAGGCATTAAGAAAGCTTCAGAATTAGTCATTTGTGAAGGGAAAGAGCATTCCAGCAGAAGAACCAGTCTAGACAGGTATTGTGGAGAGACAAAGAGCTTATACAAGGTAGGCTTCATGAAAGAGGTTGATAAATTAAAGGGAGCAGGGTCCAGGCTGAGATTTTATAGAAGGGATGACAACAGAACACACAAGCCCAGTGTCTTTTTAAAAAACAAGACCATGTGTTTTAAAAATTACAGTTTTATTCTGGAAAATTCTATGTACTCCAAGTTCACCAATTGGCTTAGATAATCAACTCTGGGCATACAATTTGTATGCAGGCTGCCTTTATAATTTTGTATTTAAAAATCCTTTCTTTTTCTACAAACACCTCCTCAAATAGTAACGCAATGCTAAACTGTAGCATATATAACCTTGCATGGGATTTTTAAAAAGATTTTATTTTTTATGCAATTCTCATTGGCTGCTAATGGCTTGGTGGGGTACTAAATTAAAAAAAAAAAGAATATACAGGCTCAGTCAAAATGAGTCAGAAATCCACCAGCAATGTCTGCTGTGAATTTTGGAAATGAATGTGGCACCACCTTTATCATATATTTACTGTCCTCTCTATATAATCTTTTCAAGAAAGTTATAATTGTTGAAAATCATGGAGGGGTTACATATAAAACAGATACAGAAAACATTTATTCTAGCAATAAGCTCATCTCTAATCATGCATTGTTAGTTAACCTTTATCATTTTGCTACTCAATTACATTGTTGTACCACAAAGTTATACTAGAGTCGCCTTCCATGATCTTTCTCTAATATTGTTGGGTTATTATGAAGTTCTACATAATTATAAAGGATTTAATGAAATTCTAAAATTTCTTAATGGTGGATTGCTAAACTCTTCTGATTTATTGACTACATTAACCAATAAAGGTCATTAAGAAGAGTGAAAGTCTCACCACCACTCTTTCTCTCTCTACAGTCCAATATTTAGTGAAAGGAGATTATCTATGTTAAGAATTAGTCAGTGTTCTATGAATTTCTCCATGAGCCTTGCTCAGTGTAGACTTTGTTTATTTTGATTTACTTTAGTAAAAACATTTAATCATCACATTAATTATAAATGTTCAGATTCATGTAATCAAATGAAAATAATTTAAATTGCTTTAAGTGTCATCTATGATGGTTTTATTTTCTAAACATGAGTTTGCCCAAAAACACCCAAACTATGAGTTAGGACTTCCAAAGAAAGCCCACTCTAGAGAAAGTTCAAAGGGCTGATGTACTTGATGAATTCACTGTCTGCTTAAACAATGAGATAATTAGTCCTTGCTCTGACCTCTAGGGGAAGCAGGTATGTTTGTTTTAATAACAACCTGCTTGGTGTTTATCACCAGCCTACATCTTATGTATCTATTTCCTGTCTCCTTCTTTTTTACAAATCTGCAAATTATTGCCATGAAATTTTACTGGAAGCAAAAAGGATAATCAATGTATATTCAGAATTTCACTGTTTCTACATGTCTTTGAAGAAGCCACTAGTCAGCCAAACCTGGCAGGTTTAAATAGCAGTGCTGATAACAAATTATAATATATACATTGATTAAAAATAAAATATTTTATGTAAAACATAACTAAATGAAAATCATATTATTCTGATCATGAGGGAAATAGTAATACGTAATTTTGGTCAACTAGGATCTGAAAATGTGTATCTAGTTCTGCTTCAGTTCTACAAATTGAACTTACATTTTTAAAATATAAACTTGGATTAGTTTAATCTACAGGGGACAAAAGAGAAAATAATTTATAATATGGTAAAGTAATGAAACTTATGTTATTCCTTTGTTAAATTTAGCATCTGTGATTAGTCTGACATTTAATCTAATAATGACATTAAAAAGAAAAAAAACAGATTTTGGTGAGGTTGTGGAGAAAAAGGAAATGCTTATACATTGTTGATGAGAATATAAATTAGTTCAGCCACTGTGGAAAGCAGTTTGGATATTTCTCAAATACCTTAGAACAAAACTACCATTCATTAGTTTTCATATATCATACTCTCATTACTGGATATATACGCAAAAGAAAATAAATTGTTTTACCAAAAATATATGCATTCGCATTTAATCACAGCACTATTCACAACAGCAAAGACATGCAATCAACCTAGGTGCCTGTTAACAGTGGACCAGAAAAAGAAAATATGGCTCATATACACCATGGAATAGTATGCAGCCATAAGAAACAATGAAATCATATCCTTTGCAACAACATGCATGTAGCTGGAAGCCATTATCCTAAGTGAATTAATGCAGGAACAGAAAACCATATACTGCGTGTTCTCACTTATAAGTGGGAGCTAAATACTGAGTACACACAGATGGAAACAATAGACTCTGGGAGGGGAATAATAGACACTGGAGACTTATAGAGGGAGGATGATGGGCAAAGGGTAAAGGTTGAGAGACTACCTATTGTGTAGTATGCTAACTACCTAGGTGATAAGATCATCTGTACCCCAAATATCAACAACACACAATTTATCCATGTAATAAATCTGCACATGTATCTCCTGAAACTAAAATAAAAGTTGAAAAAAAAGAAAAGGAGAATCACTGAGTTATTTTAATATTTAATTTGCTTACTTAAATTTTAATTTTCATAGTTTATTTGTTGTAATTCAGAAAATATTTAGAGATAGTCTATGACTATATCACTCTGAATGCAGCTGATCTTGGAAGCTAAGCAAGGTCAGGCCTGGTTAGTACTTGGATGGGATAAAACAGTTATGAATGACCAAATGAAATAAATGATTAAATCAATCGATTCTTTTTTATTTCCCTTTATTCTCCACTTGTATTCTTGACTGAACACATATAACCTCTTAGTTAATGAAATTGTCTAGCCGTACTGCTAATATATTCACTTTTTATAATTTTGTCACCCAAGTACTATCCCTTATTTTCTAAACCCACTGGCACTTTTTAACCTACATCTACAAGGGTTCTTTTTCTATTTTATGAACTTGATAAATATATCAGAACAATGTTTTCTTGCCCTTATAATATTGAGAATATTTCTATTGAATATACAAGTGTATTATAATATTTATAGTGGTTATTTTGGCAGCCAATGTATTTTTTTGCTTTCCAAACATTTTTCTTGGTGATAAGTGAACATCATCCATAGATTAATCCATATATGGCTTAACACTTTCGTGAAAAGGAAACATAACAAAAACTCACGACCAACAGAAGCCATGCCGCCCTTATTCTTATAAAAATAACTGTCCGTTATACCTTTCCACAATGCCAACTACTATTTTAGTGCTTTCGCAGAAATGTATTATTTGTTACCAAACATATATCTATAGTACTGGACATCCTATTCTTTTTATTCTTAAATAAGCAACCAGTTAAAAGAAGTGTAGTAATTCTTCATCTTTTAGCCAACTGAAAGGCATTGAAAGAGCTAGGCCCTCCAGTCACAAGCCATTCATCCCATTCTCAGACTGGGATGAAAATGCTAGAGAGTTACTGCTAGAGAGAAATCAAATGCTATTTGATTCAATTTAATTCAGTTATTTTTTATTCCTTTTTAGTAAACTGTTAATCGTGTAACATTTACTAGGCAAAAATTAAAATTTTTTATTTGAAGTTTAACTGTGCCTTAAGAAGATCTGTTTCCTTTTGCTTTCTTTAACTTATTTTTAGCACTGATTTTAAAATGAACATTTTAAAAAATATTTAATCTTTGGCTATGTACACAAATTGTCATTATGAATGATTTTATCCATAACAATGTATTTTAATCCATTTAAATATACACTTAGCTGGATATTTTAATAAATATGCTTACAAAAATTCAAAAAAGCCTGAACAGTAATAAATACAATTTTATGGTATTGATTTTCTTATTTTACATATTAAACCAAAAAAATTACTTTTGTGAGACTCCTCAAGAATTTCTCCTGTTAGTATTTGGAGATTAAAGCTTGCATAATTTTGAAAAACAATTTCATACCTACTATGAAGATTCAATTACTGCCTGAAAGCAGATGCTAAAGATGATAACCCTAATATTTTGTAAGTCGACTACACAGTTGTACCAATTATACTTAATAGAGAAAAATAATTTCATCGGTGCTAAGTCTTCTTTATCATTCTTCCAAAGTGAAGTTCTGTAGTCCATATTGGTTTGGGTAACTTTATAGTTACCAGAAAACGAGGTAATTCTAAAGAATAGAATTTCATTAATTAACATGCATAGTACCTGTATGTCTACGATTCAATACACAAATATATTTCATATATGTTACCCTTTAGAGCCTCCTACCAATCTGTGAGGTTAAAGATTGGGTATTATTTTATTTTTACAGAAAAAATATATGTTCAAAAGAGTTAGGAGTATATTTCCCTATTAAATGCTGAGGCCAGGGCTAGAATTTAAATGTTGACATTTCAGGTTTTCCTTTTAACTTAGATATATAAGCCAAATAATGTATTCTGAATATTTGATGAGGTACTAAGCCATGAAATTGAAATATAGGTAGATTTTCTTATCTTCTGCATGCTCCAAAACTAGAACGAGGTATAAATATGTGCATTTGCATCTGTGCGTATATGTCTCTTTTCTCTCTCCGTCCCTCCTTCCCTTCCTCCCTCCCTCCCTCTCTCTCTCTGTGTGTGTGTGTATGTATGTGATGTTTATTAATAATTGTTATAAAAATAAAAAAGAAGGGAAAGGAAGCTGGGATTAAATTTCTGAATCAAATCTAAACGTAAGATATTAGATTGGTGCAAAACCGCAATTACTTTTGCACTAACCTAGTAGAAGTGAGCTGAAAGTGTCAGCTCAATGTGTGAATACATACAGAGTACAAATGTCAAGGAGGTAAGAGCCAGTAAAATTGTCAAGAGGCAGTTTGCATGTGTGTGAAATATCAGAGGAAAGCACTGGGTACAAGGAAGATATGCATTTAAAAGCAAGGAAACACAAACTTATAAAAGATTGTTGGTTGCTCAGAGACTATCTACACACAGATTGCAAAGGGACAAGAAAGAAAGCACTCCAGCCAGGAGCCCACAACAAGAGACTCAGGAAAATAAGCAAGAGGTCTGCACAGTAAAGGTTAGGAGTTTTGTACAGTAACCAAATTATGACACAAAATACTATGCTAAAAGAAAAATATACATCTGGACCCTGGGAAACAGTTTTTATTTTGTCTAGAAACTTTCTAGAAAGTTAAAATTTTAAAATAATAATAAAGGCATGGGGTGAACAGTAAGAATATATGCCAGACTGCAGCCAGCTTAAAGCTTCAGAAATAAGTGAAATTATTGGTATATCATTTGGGGATGAAAGAGAGAGGTAAGAATATTGTATAGCAGATAGAAGAAAGTGCCATAAAATAATGTGCTAACCTGGGTATATCATTAAACTCACTTGCACGTATACGAATGCTTCAAATTAGAGGGAAAAGAATGAATACTAGGCACCAAAAAGCTAAGCAACTTTGCTTTTATCCACTGTTGGACTAACTCATTTGGCTAATAGTTATTTGACTAATTTTACTCATGGACCTATTGAACTCATGCATCAAGAACTCATTAACTCATCATAGAGACAATAAATGCATGTGGAGACAAAAATCTATGCCTGAAAACCGTAAGTACAGACTTCCATATTTCTCATCTTTTGTGCCTTTCTGATTGAAGAAAATACAATAATGTCAATGTCACTTGAATTAATTAAACTGTGTTTTTCATATATGTCCATCTTCTCTCTTTCTATAGGAATCAATACTTTCTATATGTCCATATCTTCAAAATGATCACAGGTAAAATTGTAACTTTATTCAGACTATCTTTATTTTAAATAGTTTTTGAAAACTACCAGATGGATATAAGAAACAGCCCAATAATAATCTGATAAGTTTGTTTTGTTAGAATTCATCAGCAGTTGGAAACTTGAAATTTTGTTTTTAAAATATTTTTGTTGGCCTATGCAGCAATCATGGTAGGAAACCTCATTGCGATCACTATAACCTCCGATCCTTTGCTCAACACCTATGTACTTCCTCCTTGGAAATCTCCCCTTTCTCAGTATGTTTATTTCCGCAGTCACAATCTCTAAGATGGTCCAGATGTTCTCAGGGAGAATAAAACCACTTCCTCATGGGGCTGCATGACTCAGTTCTCCACTTCTTAGGAGGCAGTGAGATGACTCTTCTCATATTTACGGCTGTTGATCAGCACATTGCAATATGCAAGCCGCTTCACTGCAGAACCATCATGAACTGCAGTGCACTCATGGGCTCTGTGCTGCTATCATGGGCTGTTAGTTTTGTGCATACTATGAGCCAGATTGTTTTTACTAACACCTTGCCTTTCTGTGGCCCCAATGTGGTGCACAATGTATTTTGAGACCTTCCTCTAGTTCTGAAGCTTGCCTGCACTGAGACCTATGATCTGGAGTTGCTGGTAACTGCCAAAAGTGGACAGTTGTCTTTCATCTGCTTCATAGTCTTGCTCATTTTCTACACTATTATTCTGGTAACTGTGCAGCATCGATCCTCTGATGGACTCTCCAAGGCTCTGTCCACACTGTCTGCTCATATCACTGCGGTCACTATTTTTATGAGCCATGTGTCTACATTTACACATGGCTATTTAGGAGCTTTACAGTGGATACATTTCTTTCTGCGTTTTATTCAATTACACCCTTATTAAACCCCATTACCTAAACTCTGAGACGAAAGCATCTATACATCAACTGAGGACCCAACACATCATCTCCAGATAAACCTTCTCTAATCAGCAATCATGAGGATAGGATATTAGTTCAGAACCCATATAAATTATGTTTCAGAACGTTGGTATTAATTTTATTTGTTGATTTCTACAAATAATATTGCATGTATTAAAATTATCAAATATAAATTTTCATTATTATATTTCTATGACATATTTGGCTTCATTGAAAACATAATTATCAACCTGGAACTCCATTACTGAGTATATACCCAAAGGAATATAAGCCATTCTATTATAAAGATACATGCATGCATATGTTCATTGCAGCACTATTGACAATAGCAAAGACATGGACTCAATCTAATTTCCAATCAATGAGAGACTGGATTTTTAAAAATGTGGTATATATACACCATAGAACACTATAAAGCCAAAAAAAGGAATGAGATCATATCCTTTGCAGGGACATGGATGGAGATGGAGGCCATTATCCTTAGCAAACTAACACAGGAACAGAAATCCAAATAATACATGTTCTCACTTAAAAGTGAAAGCTAGGCCGGGTGCAGTGGCTCAAGCCTGTAATCCCCGCACTTTGGGAGGCTGAGGCGGGTGGATCATGGGGTCAGGAGCTCGAGACCATCCTAGCTAACATGGTGAAACCCCGTCTCTACTAAAAATACAAAAAAAGTAGCCAGGTGTGGTGGCGGGCGCCTGTAGTCCCAGCTACTCAGGAAGCTGAGGCAGAATGGCATGAACTCTGGAGGCGGAGCTTGTAGTGAGCCGATACCGTACCACTGCCCTCCAGCCTGGGCGACAGAGCAAGACTCCATCTCAAAAAACAAAAAAACAAAAAACCAAAGTAACCAAGCAGCATGGTACTGGTACCAAAACAGAGACATAGACCAATGGAACAGAACAGAGTCCTCAGAAATAATACCACACATCTACAGACATCTCATCTTTGACAAACCTGACAAAAACAAGCAATGGGGAAAGGATTCCCTATTTAATAAATGGTGCTGGGAAAATTGGCTAGCCATAAGTAGAAAGCTGAAACTGGATCCTTTCCTTACTCCTTATACAAAAATTAATTCAAGATGGATTAGAGACTCAAATATTAGACCTAATACCATCAAAACCCTAGAAGAAGAAAACCTAGGTAATACCATTCAGGACATAGGTATGGGCAAGGACTTCATGTCTAAGACACAAAAAGCAACAGCAACAGAAGCCAAAATTGACAAATGGGATCTAATTAAACTAAAGAGCTTCTGCACAGCAAAAGAAACTACCATCAGAGTGAACAGGCAACCTACAGAATGGGAGAACATTTTGGCAATCTACTCATCTGACAAAGGGCTAATATCCAGAACCTACAAAGAACTCAAACAAATTTACAAGAAAAAAGCAAACAATCCCATCAAAAAATGGGCAAAGGATATGAACAGACATTTCTCAAAAGAAGACATTCATACAGTCAACAGACACATGAAAAAATGCTCATCATCACTCACCATCAGAGAAATGGAAATCGAAACCACAGTGAGATACCATCTCACACCAGTTAGAATGGCGATCATTAAAAAAGTCAGGAAACAACAGGTGCTGGAGAGGATGTGGAGAAATAGGAACACTTTTACACTGTTGGTGGGACTGTAAACTAGTTCAACCATTGTGGAAAACAGTGTGGCAATTCCTCAAGGATCTAGAACTAGAAATACCATTTGACCCAGCCATCCCATTACTGGGGATATACCCAAAGGATTATAAATCATGCTGCTATAAAGACACATGCACATGTATAGTTATTGCAGCACTATTCACAATAGCAAAAACTTGGAATCAACCCAAATGTCCATCAATGACAGACTGGATTAAGAAAATGTGGCACATATACACCATGGAATACTATGCAGCTATAAAAAAGGATGAGTCTGTGTCCTTTGTAGGGACATGGATGCAGCTGGAAACCATCATTCTCAGCAAACTATCGCAAGAACAGAAAACCAAACACCACACGTTCTCACTCATAGGTGGGAATTGAACAATGAGATCACTTGGACACAGGAAGGGGAACATCACACACCGGGTCCTACTGTGGGAAGCGGGGAGGGGGGAGGAATAGCATTAGGAGATATACCTAATGTAAATGACGAGTTAATGAGTGCAGCACACCAACATGGCACATGTATACATATGTAACAAACCTGCACGTTGTGCACATGTACCCTGGAACTTAAAGTATAATAATAAAAAATAAATAAAAATAAAAAAGTCAAACAAACAAAAATCAAAACAAAAAAAATTAGCTATAAATGTAATAATGTTTAGTGGCTGCACAGTATTTGTTGTATGAATATATCATAATTTTTGTAACCATTCCCCTTTTTTTGAACACTTGGGTTTCCAACTTTTAGTTGTTACAAACCACACTACAATGAAAAGTTTTGAGCAAAATGTTTTATTTCAGATTATTTCCTAAGCAAAGCTCTCCCCAGAAGAATTACTAGTTCAAAAGCCATAAAAATATCTTAATTTCTCAATACCTACTGTCAACTGACTTTCACCAACAGTGTAAGAGTGTGCCTATTTCAATATGCCTTTCCAGTCTTGGCTAGTCTTAAGAGAAAAGTTTTTGACAAATTTAATACATGAAATTATGTCTAATTTTAACTTGTATTTATTGGATCACTGTAGAGGTTCAATTATTGGCTATTTTTGTGAATTTAATTGTTTATTTTCTTTTTAGATGCTAATGTTTTGTTGATATGTATAAAATCTTTATTTAAAAAAAGTGAAATCTAAATAATGAGAACACATGGACACATAGAGGGGAACAACACACACTGGACCTTTTGGAGGATGGAGGGTGGCAGGAGGGAGAAAATCAGGAAACATAAGGAAACATAACTAATGGGTAGTAGGCTTAATACCTGAGTGATGGAATAATCTGTACAACAAACCTCATGACATAAGTTCACGTATGAAACAAACCTGCACTTGTACCCCTGACCTTAATTTTTTTAAAAATAGTACACTTATTTTCATTAACATTCAATTCAAATTTGGGTTAATAAATTGCTTTTAAAATACAATAAAAAGTTAAATAGAAAAACTGGCTTGTTAACTATATTTAGAGACTCCATATATCTAAGACTTTCCTTAAATAAGAGAAATCAAATATAAATTTGTCTACTTTTTTTTTTTTTTTTTGAGATGGAGTCTCGCTCTGTTGCCCAGGCTGGAGTGCAGTGGCGCGATCTCAGCTCAATGCAAGCTCCGCCTCCCGGTTTCACGCCGTTCTCCTGCCTCAGCCTCTTGAGTAGCTGGGACTACAGGCGCCCAACACCTCACCCGGCTAGTTTTTTGTATATTTAGTAGAGACGGGGTTTCACCATGTTAGCCAGAATGGTCTCGATCTCCTGACCTCGTGATCCACCCGCCTCGGCCTCCCAAAATGCTGGGATTACAGGCATGAACCACCCTACCCGGCCAATTTGTCTTTTAACTAGTAATCTTTCAGCCAAATTCTCTAAATGACCAAATTGTAAACAAAATTGTGTGAACTCTTATACACCCACAGGCATGCACACATACACTTACATTTTTGTGCTCCTAATATGTGAAAGGATTATTATTTTGTAACAAGGCAGACAGGCTAGGTTTTATGAGTATATAGATGCATATTGTTACTGTAATCCACTGACATGAAGCATACACTTATTCGCTCTTAAGAGAAATTTCACCAGACAAAAAAATTACACATAGAATACTTTACTTTAATTTTTCATGTTTTTGTTCACATTTTCTCTCATGTATCTCTCCAGAAACAAGTAAGAACATTATTATTGTGCCAATCCTTATGAGTAAAGAATAAATTAAGAAGCTTATATATTTTGCAGGCCTTCACTTCACAACAAAACAAAGTTTTCAATCTGATTAAGTTGCGTAAAGAAAGCTTTAAAGTGTACTAAATTATAAAGTTAGAGCTATGGTCCATGGACATTAGAATAAATAGATATTCTATTGCCTGTTTGACACCAAATTCAAAATGCTCTGCTTTTACCCAAATATCTAGTGACCCCTTGTAGGCTTCTACCCAATATTTCCTCACTGTCTCCTAAGCAATATTTATGCTGTATTAACTAGAGCTAAAAAAGGCCTTAAAGATGTATTCATAGCCATATGTGTGCCATATAATGTAAATTAAATGTTTTTTTAAAAAATCATTAAGAAACATTGGTACTGGGTCCCTGGGAATCACTGGACATATTTGTATCTATTTCTTACCAACTATTTAAATTCTAAGGTTAAATGTAGAAACTGACATAACACATAATTTTTTGAATTTTTAAACATTTGGACACATTTGTTTCAGATTCTTTTTTACCACAAAAGTGGATTATTAGAGATAATAAAGAATCTAAACAACTCTCTATATTCAATTATTTTATCTTGGCAAACAGAACCACTATCATCAGCTCTATAGCATCATTTACTTTTATGTTTTTGCAATTAGTATTATTATTTTGAGATGGAGTCTCACTCTGTCACCAAGGCTAGAGTGCAGTGGCACAATCTCATCTCACTGCAACCTCAGCCTGCCAGATTCAAGCAATTCTACTGTCTCAGCCTCCTGAGTAGCTGGGATTATAGGCATGCACCACCACACCCAGCTAATTTTTGTATTTTTAGTAGAGACAAGGTTTCACCATGTTGGCCAGGCTTGTTTTAAACTCCTGACCTCAAGTGATCCGCCTCCCTCTGCCTCCGAAAGTGCCGGAATTACAGGTGTGAGCCACCGCGACCAGCCTAAAATTATTTTTCTGATGTATGCATGTATTGTGCATAAAATATGTTGTGTCACATATTTTTGAACTTGATATAACTGAAATCTAGATAAATGTTATTATCTCAAATTTTATTTTCACTTAATCTTATGTTTAAAATATTTATCTGTTCAGAAATGTGCCATTTGACTTCGTTCATTTTAACAGCTATAGGGTCTTGTATGGATATGCTAAAATGTGATTAAGTCTCCTCTTTTTTGGAGACATTTATAATCTTTATAATTGTTTAGCCTAATAAATATGGTTTAGTTGAACATACTTATATATGTTTCTTTGGGTACACATGTGATAATTTCTCTAGGGTATGTACTTAGAAATGGAAATGCTGAATTGTATTTTATCTTTAAATGTAAATGTGTAATATAAATATGTACATTTTAACTTTACTATAAATTGCCAAATTTCCATACAAAGTTGTAGATATTCATACTCTGTGAGGAGTCCTAATTTTTCCATGACCTTGTTATCGTGATTGCAGGATTTTTGAGTTACCCCCTTAATTTCACTAAATGCTACTGAGTGTGTCCAGAATGACTTTACCAATCAACTTACAATTGCAGAGCAATAGTTCCCATAACTTTATAAAATTTAGCTGTCTTCATTTTTCTAAATTTTGTTTTACCATGTAAAGTAATAATACTTTGTTGCTTTAATTTGTTTTGTTGTTGTTGTTATTGTTTGTTTGTTTAGATTACTAGTGAGTTTGGAACCTCTCTCTCATATCTATTAGCTATTCAGGCTTCAGTTCTGTGATTTGTTCTTTCACGACCTTCACCACTTAAAGTGTGTTTTCCCTACTTTTCTTGTTATTTGAATCCTATAGATCTGCACTGTCCAATATGGTATCTATTATCATATGTGGCCATTTAGATGTTAATTTAAATAAATATTTAAAAAGTAAAATCGACATTTTAGTTCACTAACATTAGCCTCTTTTCAAGTGTTCAGTAGCCATAGAGGCTACTATGAGATAAGACCAATTTAGAACATTTCCATCCTTGTCGAAATATCTTTTTGACAAATAATCTTGTCAATTTTATATATTACATTTTTTTTTGAATCTGCTTACATGTTTGTTAATTTTGCCCCTAGTATTCTTCTTTGGACAGAATGTTTATAGTCTCATTATTTATCAAAATGTTTCTTTTTTATTCATTTTTAAAAGATTTGTTTATAGATGTTCTTCTCCTAACTTAGGCTGCAAAGATATTTTATTCTATTATTATTATATTTTTACATTTTGTTGTTAAATGTTTCTAAATACACCTTTGTATACATGGAAGGTAGCAAACCCAATTTTATCTCCTTTTAGTAAACCACTGTTTCCAACAACATCTCCAATTTGATCTTGATCGCTTTGA
This sequence comes from Theropithecus gelada, assembly GCF_003255815.1. Taxonomy (NCBI): domain Eukaryota; kingdom Metazoa; phylum Chordata; class Mammalia; order Primates; family Cercopithecidae; genus Theropithecus; species Theropithecus gelada. The sequence continues at coordinate 21,002,088 of NC_037675.1, read as the reverse complement.
TTGGTCATCATATATCATATATGTCTGTGTGTATCTCAGCTAAGATATGTGTACATAATAATGGGTGACCTGTGTTTTCTATTCAGTACTATTTATATGTATTCTGTTTTATCATTATTATATTATTTTTATTACTATCACTTTGTGTATGATTTAATATTTAGATGATGTGTTCATCCTTTTCATTATTCTACTCAAAGTTGACATAGCAAAGAATGTATCTTTAATTATGTTCATTTTACTATAATTTTTTAAAAAGTAGATAAATTTTTATTAGTGTATACATTTGGGGTAATATTGGCATCGTTGCCATGGTATGCCATCTCATATATCAGCATGAGCATGAACATATTCTTCCATTTATTCAAATAACAATTTATATCCTCTACCAGACTTTCAAAAGTTTCTCCTTAATAGTCCCCCTTTATTTTCAACTTGCAAATATTATTTTGCTTTAAGTTTGCTTGTTGTAGGTAACTAATGGGACTTCTATTTTTGCTATAATATAAATATTATTTAATATGAGTTTTATATGTTTACATAAGGATATATAATACAGATATACATCTACAATATTCATATATATGTGGCTATGTACACAGACATATAAAAGTGTGTTTCTATACATATTATATGGTTAATTTCACGTGTCCACTTGGCTGTCCCATGATGCCCAGGTATTTGGTCAAACATTATTCTGGATGTTTCTGTGAGGATGTCTTTTGGAGGACATTAATGTTTAAATTAACTGACTTTGAATAAAGCAGATGACCCTTCATAATGTGAGTGGCCATCATCCAAACAGTTAAAGGCCTTATTAGAACAAAGACTGACCTCCCCCGAGAATCCTGCCTTTACATTCAAACCACAGCTCTTCCCTCAGTTGCCAACTGAGGCAACTGATAGGCAGACCTAGCCCATCAGGTTTTGGACTCACCGAGTCTCCACAATCACATGAGCCAGAGAGCCAATTCCTTAGATATCTCTCTGTGTCCATCTGTCTGTCTGTCTCTCTTTGTATACACCACATACACATATATAATTTTATGTCTGAACTGTGAGAGTAAGTTAAACACATGATCCCCTTTTACTCCTTCCTCAGGGCATATTGCCTAAAACAGTGTAACTTTTTAAATCAGAAAATTTGCATTAATACTTTCAATGAATATCTAATCTATAGACCGTATTACATGTTGTTGTCAATTACATAAATAAAACCCGTTTAAAAAAGGAAAAATATCTGGTTCAGGTTCACAAATTACATTTCAATGCCACATCTCCTTATTATACATTAACATTCAACAATTCCTCAGTTTTTCCTTAACACTTATGACATGGACATTTTTTATAAGTACAGACAATGGAATGTGTAGAATCTGTACATTTGAGTTTGTCAGTGTTCCCTCATGATTAGACTCAAGCTTTTCATTTGGGGCAGTTCTGGTGATGTGTTCTTCTCAGGGATTTATATTCATATCGGGGGTATGTGATGTTGATTTGTCTCACTGTTGGTAGCGACAAGTTTGATAACTTCAATAGGGTGTTTTCTGCCAGGTATCGCCCTTAAAGTTACTATTTTTCCTTTGTAATTGACAAGTGCTATTCAGCTAAATACTTTTGAGACTGTATAAATACTATGTTTCTTATAAAAATTTTATTGACTAGTTTTAGTAGCCATGGATGGTTCCTGCTTGAATTAATTATTAAAATGATGATTTCCAAATGGTTCTTTTCTAATTCCAAAATTTGATTTATATTTATCAGTCATTACTCTACAAAGGAAGAGTTTTAATTGTATCCTATTTATTTATTTACTCATATATACATTTATATCTATATGGACTATTTGCTATTTTTCTACAGTTTAGAATCTGTTACCAAAATTATCACAATGCTCAAATTGTTCTATATGTGGATAGTAGGCTCCCATTCAAGTTCGCATACCAAAAGTCTCCCCTTGTTGAACCAAAGAGTTACTTAATGGCACAAAAAGATATTCCAGACTTATTTTGTACTTTCCCCACCCCAGTCCTGAAGTTAGCTATGTCTCTAAGGCATACTAGTTTCTTGCAGTGGATAATATTTATTTGAAACCAAGGTTCTGGAACTTGAGATCATTGCTACTGTGATGTCACTGCTTCTAGATTCACTTAGAGGACAGAGTTAAGAAAAAAAAATATGAGTGCGTGTGTGTGTGTGTGTGTGTGTGTGTGTGTGTATGTGTATACACATCTTTTTCCTAATTTCTATATATACATTTGAATGTATATAAAATATATGAATAAAAGTATAATTTATATATAACTAGTCACCCATACTGGTAACTCCAATTCCAACTCGAGAACACAGGTTTTATTCTAACCTCCCTCTTCCACAACTGCAATTCTATTTTCCAGCACTGCAAAAGTGAAACCCTTTATTCACTATACCCTTCCTATTTGCTAAATTCCAGACTAAATAGAATGTTATAGAATACTACATTTTGTGATATATAGTCAAAATACTTCAGTCAAAATTATCTGGGTTAATTCTACACTATTGTTTTTCAGTGTGGTTATGTTATCCATTGGAAATACAATAAGATTCATTTGTTTCTCTTAATGTTTCATTTTAGGGTATGTCCCTTCTTCGTTGAATATATATGTAGCACACATATTCAACAAAGGATATATATACACACACACAATAACATATATATTATATCTGTGTGTGTGCATGCGAAGTATTAACATGGTTTCAAAAGTCAAAATTTCAGCAAAATGTATACTCACAGCAATAACACTACCCTCCTATACTCTTTAAACCATTCCGGTTCCCAATCATTTCCATCCCATTGCCACCTACCACTCATAAGCAATAAATCTCATTATTTTGTGTTTCGTTTTCTGAGTTTTGTTTTGAACAAGTGTCCAGACACGTGGCTTTCCCCTTTTGTTTTATACTAAGCTAGCTTACTGTAATTATTCTGCTCTTTTTGTTTAACAGTGTTTCCTAGAAATATCATGTGACCTTCATACAAGGTAATAGAGATCTTCATTCTTCATTACAGCTGCATGTATCAAATATTATAATAAAAATAATATGAAAGATAGATTAAAAAAGAACACACTTCAAATGCTCTCTGGATTTTATTACAAAATCTTGGTAAATGTTCTTTCCATGTGTAATCACTGTTTGTATCTGCTTCAGCAAGATGCTCTCATACATCTTGTTCTAGCTGCTCAGAACATTCACCTTCTCATTTCTGTGCCTTTGCTTGGTTGGGCTTCCGTTCAAGAGCCTTATACCCTCTTCACTTGCTAGCAACTTGGCAGGAGAAAATCAGTCATTCCTTGTCCTTTTTCATAGATTCAGTTATAAGAGTATTTTATATAATTAATTTCTCACTTCTCTGGTAGCGAGGCTTAACCCTGTAATTGATTAAAAATACAAACACTGAAAATTGCTTCCCATCTGTCCCATTCTTTCTCAGGATGATTGGACAAAGAGAGGTTGGACCACATTCAACTTTCATGCATGTAACCTGATCACATCTTCTGACATGTTTCTGCTTTTACATGTCAAGTCATTGGTAATGATTATATATGTAGAGATGCCCATCTTTTGTAGCTTCTTTAAAAGCTTTTGAACATCATCTTTATACCTTGATAATCCTACTAAAGTAACCTTGCCTCATCAATAAAGAACAATAATGGTAATAAAATACTATATTTCCCATTCATCCTCATTAGTGAAGTGCAGATATATGACAGCTTTATATACCATCAGGTATATATACCTGTCAGAGACTTTTATTTGAAAGGGAGCCATAGAAATAATAAGTCTGAGAGTGCAAATTCATTTTGCTAGCACCACTAGCAGCAAAGCCTGCGTAACTGTAGGTTTGGCATTGTCAGTGGCATTTTGCCTATCATGGCAGAGACAGAGTAAATATGGGGCCAGCAGTGAGAGCAGCTTTGCAATGAAGTTTGGGGCCAGATTCCTATAAACTCAGCTTAGGTCTGGTTGTCTAGTACTCTTTAGAATTGCCACGACCCTTAAAATTTCTGTAAAGTTTTTAAAGATCCCCGTTAATCCTTCCTTATAAAACCAGGTATATTAGATTCTGTGGTCTGCAAGCAAAAATAATATGGTAAAACAGAACACAATTTAAAAATGTACTTGGTAGTTGTATGCTTCTATTCTCTACATCCCCATTATTAAAGCTATACAAACGACTTCTTGTGAATAAAATAGATTGTTTGTTGTTTCAGGTGGTTTCCTGGAGGAAAACTGCTATTATATGTTCAGAAGAAGGAACACTGTCACATGGCAAATAACAAGAATCTCTTGCAACCTAGTTTCCTAAAAAGAAGTTTTTGAGGGTGGCCTAAAAATGGGAACACTTACACTTATGTGTACACTTGAAATATTTTTGCAACACTGAGCATATTGTATTTCACTGTTCATAAAATTGTTACAGAGACACGGTGTGAAATAGAGGCTTAAAGACATTGTCTTTTGTAACAGAACAATGAAGGGTCTAATACATGCTTTGTATTTGTCCTCTGACAGGAAAAGTTACTTCAGAATTCTGAGCATTGTGTTCTTCAGCTTAAGATAGTTACAAAAACAATGCTGATAATAATAATTCAATTATCAAATAATTCAACTGTACAAATTGTAATTATTATATTAATAAATTCCTATTCATTCTATGTAAATACATAAGAAAGGAAGTATATTGTAAGTTTAACCCCATGCCTAGTATACAGAATACTATCTATGAACTGGCTATTTTTATTATCACTAATCTCTAAGCTTCTGGGTGGGGCCAGAAGTGTGTTCCTGTATTTATATGCCTATAATTAGCCAAATGCCTCACATATACTGTATGCTCAACTGTTGTTTCCTTTAAGAGATAGGCTATTAATTACTGAGCAAGTGAATGAAACTAATGAATGCTTGAAGCATCAGAGAAGTGGTTTGGTTTATACTTGCAATGTCATAATTAAGCTCCAAACCCACACATGCCTTTCTTCATAAGGTTCATTCTCTCTTGCCTTATATCTCTCTCTTGCCCTTTCTACCTTTCTATAGGTTTATCCATATATCTTCCTCTCCTTACTCTAACCCACCTCATCAACTGCTTTTGTATCACCTAATGATAGAGGTGGCATTTATCTTACCAGAGGATAGTCCTAAGGGCCCACCTCAGCATCCTTCTCTCCCCATGTGCCCCTACATTAAGCTTAATCTCATTACTTTACAACGAGGAATCAAAATTAAATGGTCCCACAGCCAGCTGAGATAAAATAAAGAAGAAAGCAGGACACTAACTCCAACATCTCTCCAATCACCCTAGTGAAACTAACTTCATCTGTCACATTTAAACTATCATTGATTACATAATACACTCTGTGGCCCTGAAGCATTATTCCCTCAGCAGACAGAATCCCCATTAGAACCATCTATAGAGGATTCCCAGAGTTTTCCAGCACTTATTAGGCACTACCTAATTCTAAGAGAGACTATATTAGGAACTCCCCTGATTGGAGTCTACATACTTTAGTAACCTGTTTCTTCTATGGAACTCTAAGTTGAGAAGGTGCATGCCCTATTCGATATTGTCCTCTCAGAACTCCTGGCCCTGACTGCTTCTGAACTGGTAAGCAGAAGACATTGCTAACATTATAAATCCCATGTATTTGCCTGTCACAGCTCACACAAGATAGCAATTGTTAAATGAATTTGTTATAATCAGTCATGAAAAAGCAGTCTCAGGACTGAGAAAAATGCTCAAGAGATTCTGGAAAATGTACCAAATAGAAAATTAAACTCAGACTTACGAAGACCAAATGAGATGATATATGTGAAGTTCATAGTACAGAGTCCGGCAAACAGCAGAACTTCAATAAATGACTGAATTTATTATCATTGAGAAAATGACATTGAGCCTTAAGGATATGCTAGGAAATTTACCAGGTGTTAAGATGACAAAATAAAATAGTTCACAAACTTGGGAGGAAGACAGAGGTATATACAAATAACTATATTATAGGTTATAAGGGCAGTACTATGAGGGTACAGAGGAGAGAATCATCAATTGAGTCAGTTTCTTAGGAAAGGCTCCACTGAGAATGTATTGATTTGGACATTAACAGTGAACAGAAGGAGTCAGAAAAGCAAGAGGATTCATGATTTGGCTGTATGTGTTTCTTCTTGGCAGGGACTTACATTTCCCAAAAATATCTTTCTAGAGGCTCTTGTAGAGAGAACTAGGCTGCTCCTAAATTAGTCGTTACAATAATCACATCTCAAAAACCCCTGCTAATTTAAGAGCATGTAAGCATTTTTATCCCCAGTCATCAGCTCTATTTGGAGTTTTGCTTTGGTGTTATTGTCGTTAATTAGGCTTCTACAATTTCCAGCAAAGAAATTGCTACAACTAAAACTGCTATCTTTGAGTTCTTGCTAAAAGGTTGAAATGAATAAAGAAGAGTTAAGAAACTATTAAGTATGTGCTAAACAAAAAAAGTAGAGAACTGTCCTATACACCTGTTAGAGCCCACGTACAACCCAGACATTGGAAGATTATTAGGATTCAGCTTTACTCCAATGACCCATCCGTAATCACCTCCAATTCTATGTGCCTTAGCTACTTTTTGGTGTGTGATTTGCTCAGCAGCCATATCCAGTTCCTTCCTACAGTGGAAAGAGCAATTCAATATCCACTTTCTCTTCATGGTAAATCGGCTTGGAGAACAAATGAAATAAATGGAGTCCTGAAGGGCTGGATAGGTCAAAGTCAGGCAAAGAAATCTGGAACTTGTCATTGATTCAGAGGAGTAAGGAAAACAGTGGGAGGTAAGGTGTCATAAAAAGAGACATAATATTTTATTGGGGAGATGAGAGGAGGGGAAATCCCAGTGAGAAAAGGAATTGAGGAATGAAAGCTGACAGTGAATTTCAGAAATTAAATATTAATTTCTCGCTAGAGCATATAATATTAAGATTTAAGCAGCTCCAGGGTCATCTAAATTGGCCAGAATCTGAAAGCACAGTCAATATCTTGGCCTCACACAGCTATCCAGGAAAGACATTTGATCAGGGAAGTAGACTCCTCCTTAACAAGGAAAGGATACATCGATTAATCTCTCTGCTTTGGCAAACTTTCATTTCTGTCCCACAGTTAACAGAGGACCGAGACACATTCCAAAGGCAGGTAAGCAGAATGGAGTCAGGGTTCCACACCTGTTACTAATCAGCACAAAGCGGGTGTTCGGAGTCACACGGTGATGATAGATTTGGAAACCAGCACCGGTGCTCTAAGATAACACAAACTAGTTAGGTGAAGCCACAGTACCCAGACTAGCCACTAAAGTAAATGTGGTGGTCAGTGACCTAAATTTAGAGAAGACCACAGCACCAGCTCAAGTCCTTGAACCTGAGAGACATGTTTTCCTCAGATAAAGTTTACAGTACTGCTGTCGAGGTGAAACCCGGCAGGCAGGAGTAAGTGAGTTTGTTGTTCTGGTGTGAGAATTAGGTAAAAATCGGGAGGCAATATCCTGTCAGATTTTTCCCTGAATTTCAAATTATTTCAGGTAAGATACAAATGTATGCACATTTCTAAGACCATGACTGAAAATATGAATCCTGAGAAATAATGATGAAAAATTATTAAACTTGTATTATGCAAAATGCTGTAGGCATCCAAGTGTTCTCAATTGCTGCCAATAGTAATCTGGTAAACCATTAAGGCCAGATCAGTATTAAAGTCTATCTTTGACATAGCTATTGATACAATTTGTCATAGTGAAGGCTAACATACTATGTTTTAAAGTAGAACATAACTTGTGAATAAGGAGGAATGAAATATGGCATTATATCAATCCCATGCCAAAGTAAAATTATGTTTTAATTAGGTCATGCAAGAATTTGCCTCGGGGCAGCAGACAGTTCTACTCAAATAGCAACAAAATATGAAAAATAAATCAATGTCTAAGTGTGATAATAGTGCAATTAATTCGATCCAACATTTTCTTTTTTATACATATTTACCTATTTATTCTAATAATTGTATTATCAACAATTACAGTTATTTAAAAACTTGCAGTGGCAATGCTAAAATTCAGTCTTACTCTAGGGTTATAGACTCTTAATTTGGTGTCATGAAGTCCTGAATTTGAATCCCATGATTTTATCTATATGAACTTTAGCCAGTTAGTAGTAGGAATAGTAGCAATAACTAACATTTATTGTGTGCCAACTATATGCTAGATGCTGTAATATGTGCTTTGTATACACTATTTTAATTTAAATACTCAACTTGTCTAAGTTGTATTATTTATGAATATCTGTGATATAACATACATACTTATAAGAGTTTCTAACATAAAAAATAATGATCACTGGACTACAATGGTACAGAAAACCTTGAGTACAGTTTTCTTCTCATTGCCTAACATTGTCTTTGGGCCAACCCTGCTTGGAGTGACTAGATCATAATGGTCTTCCTTCATTTCCTTTATACTTTGTGTTGCTCCATTAATAGGCTGTGAATAGAAATTTGACTGAAGCCAGTTGTATAGCTCTTGTGAACATAAATATAAACAGGAGAAAAATATAGAAGTTTTTAAATATCAGATAGAGAATTTTCTGTATTTTCAAACAAGTGAGATCCCTAGATATAAGTTTCTAAGCCCATTTGTGAATATCTGTTTGTTCATAAGTAAAAGAAGCACTATAGCAAGCAAGTGTAAAATCCTACAATTGAAAATGTGCAGAGTTGATGCAGCTTGGTTCTAGAACATAGCTCTGTCTCTGTTTCTGTGAATGACTGTAAACAAATGGCTGTTCTACAAAGGATACATTCTTTTTACAAACACTTTAATTAAAATATTGGTAGTCTCAGGTTAGGCAGGTGGGGACTTCATGTTACCCTCACACACAGATGGCATGGTGAAAATGAAAGAAAGATGCAGACCTATTCTGTATCTTGTGTGCAATTTATTATATTTTTCCACGGATCATGTTTTTGGAGGTGTGTCTAAAAAGTATTTGCCTAAATCAAATTCATGCATATTTTTTCCCATGTCCTTTTCCCAGGAAATTTAGTTTTACGTATTGCATTTAGGTTTATGATCCAATTTGGAGTTAATTTTTGTAGAGGTTGTGAGGTATAGGTTGATCTTAATTTTTTACCCATTGTTGGGCATATCCAATTTTTCTAGTATGATTTGTTAAAAAGACCTTTATTGCATTTTTAAGATCTTTTGACTATTTTATATCAATATGAAATGTATTTAAATCTTCACCATTCCAGGAAGATCAGTCTTAATTCAGTTTCCATTCTGTCTGCTATGTTATCACGCCTGTGTCTTTACCCTGAAATTTCTTAAAATGAATGTCCCACCCATTATCTCCATTTCTTGATCTCACACTGATTTGCTTTCCCAAGTCCTCATTCACTGAAGTAATTTGCCTAAGGACAGAGTGTGAGTGAATGGTTGAGTCCTGGGGATCACGCCACCTGACTGTTAGTGAGAACTGCTTCCCCCACTCATCACTATCACAGCTATCTTTAAGTATCGTCTTGCCTATGTTTTCCTATTATAAAGCATCATATCTAATTATAAGTTATCTTATATATTTACAAATAAATACTACTTGATTTCAAAAGTTAGAATATAATAGGGTTAATAAAACTGTCCTATAATTAATCTATTTAAACAAGCCACTGTCAAGCTCAGACAAGAAGTTCTGAGGCCCTCATCTTATAATTACTATAGCGAAACCACTGACTGCTTACAGCACTTTCTTGCATAGCCTTGGGCATATTATTCCCCAAATTATGAAAGACTGCAACAATTTGGAACTAAACTAGATTAAATAATAAAAAGCGAACTTGCCTGTTCTGTTTCACTTTCTTTGTTTACAGACATCTTCTGAACACTCTCTTACTCCAAAAATATGTATCTGAGCACAAGTGTTTTTAGGACCTGGCATTTTTATGAAGGAATATTTTCAGCATGAAGTTCTTTTGGGACTAGTCACATCACCATAGCAAAAATAAGCTCTTTGTTCATAGTTGTGGCATTATCCAATATTTTAAGCAATATACACTGCATGTTCTCACTCATAGGTGGGAACTGAACAATGAGAACACTTGGACACAGGAAGGGGAACATCACACACCGAGGACTGTTGTGGGGTGGGGAAAGGGGGGAGGGATAGCATTAGGAGATATACCTAATGTAAATGACGAGTTAATGGGTGCAGCACACCAACATGGCACATGTATACATATGTAACAAACCTGCATGTTGTGCACATGTACCCTAGAACTTAAAGGAAAATAAAAAAAAAAGAAATGTATAAATTTTGTATGTATATGCTTATATAATGTTTACAAAATGGGTTCATACTGTTTTTAACTTAAAATGATGCAAATATTTTCATGTTGTTAAATAGTTTTCTCAAGTATTATTTCATTAAATACGAAACATTACATCCTATAATTTTCTATAATCCATTTAAGAAAGTAAGCCTCAATTTAGAACATTTGGAATGTTTCAACTTTTGTGTATCTACAGTACTGTTACCATGAAGATTTTATAGCACATTCATAATCCTCATGATACATTCTGAGAAGTGAAAGATCTCAAAGGTTCTATATATTTTAAACTTTCTGAAGCATACATAGTAGATAAATATATTAGGCTTAAAGTTAACGTTAACTATATTAATATTAATTTTGGGGAGGACCAGCACAGTCAAGTGACCAAGTGACATGAGCTCTAGGGAGCAAAATAGGGTAATATGGCCCTAGAGCAAAGACAATGTCACAATTTTTAAAAACATTGTAAGAAAAGAGATAAAGATATATCACAGACAAATTTTAGACAACTATTTTTCACACAGCTATACCTGATATTTATATTTGAGTTGATTCAAAGTTAAAATCAAATTAGCTAACAAATAATAAAACCCTGCAATGGGGATAGAATAATAGATTCATAAAAGATAATAGGACATTAATGACAGGCCTCTGAAGTATTGGGCCTGAGAAGTAACTCAGGATTTGAACTCAACAACCTGGTTTTACCAATCGTGAAACTGAGACCCAGAGGGAAAGATAAGACAGCTGTTGGAGACAAAGGTGGTTGTCAGTCCCAGTCTGCCATCTTCATTTGAATGTTCTTTCCAAATAGCCTACTGATTCTTCTCACATCTTAGCACATGGAAGCGTAGAATACATGACTTTCAATCTGACCTCTCTTTTTTGGGCAATTAATTATTCTGCTTCTTAATCAGAAGTTTTTGCATAATCTGTCTCTCTCTTTCTCTCTCTCTCTCTCTCTCACACACACACACAATATTATTTTCCAGATTGGAACATAATGGTCTACTCATTTTAGCCATATAGTAGTTACAGTCATATTCCCCAGTCTGAACGCTCCAGTATGGAGGCTGTTGCCACTCATTACCAGATCAGTGTTATGTAAATAAATGTGAATGATGTTCTAGTGAAGACTAGGTTCATGTATAAATTGTTAAACCTGGTTTGCTCAAGGTATACAATTTTATAAATAAAGGGGGTGTGATATGTGAACTGGAAGCAAGAATCAAGATGTTAGATGTCACAAGTATGTCACTTTTGCTCACAGTGTCTTTCTTGCTTCCTCTGTAAAATGTGGCTCTTGTTAGAATGTGACAGGGACACATAGACCCAGAGCATTTATCCATGTTGCTTAATCTCAGCCTCCTTTCACCTTATAGAAATTATTTAGAAATATGGGTTTCAGACACAGGAGGCCATGAGTACTAGCAGTCACATCAGAAAAAATAATATTTGCCAAAAAGACTTTCTAAGAGAGTTACAAGACTAGAAGCCCACTTATGGGTTGGTGGAAGATAAGGAGGAAAAACACAGCAGTCTGCATTACTTGAAACCTCACTAACTCACATATCTAAAGCAGCTTTAAATCTGCTGGGTCAGAGTCCCTTCAAAACTCTGGGGATGATTCAGAACAAAAACAGAATTTCTTAAGGTCATTATGGGAAAACAACAACTCCAATATCCATTCAAATTTAAAATTTTGAGTTTGAAAGAGTAGAGGCTGTGCTGAAACCCTTTGTTCTCCAAGGAATTCAGACTAAACTGTCTTTCAACCCAGAAAACCACAGATTTCCTGAGGATGGTTCTATCTCTTTTGTCCTGTGAAGATACACTTATACACTCCAGAGCTTGTGGTTTGCTTCCGGGAAACCAGTGGCATCAACAGGTTATTGCTCTTGGATGGAAGTGGACAGCTTAGACTATACGTCTCCTTTTTTAGACTTAATAGATACTGACACTAAATTTCAAGGTCAATTTATTGAAAGATCCAAAGGAATGCATAAGTTTGGTTTTTCAAATGGCTCTTTATTTTTCACTCATACTCCATGGTATGAGTGATCTTTTCTTTCTCTCTACAGGTTATCTAAGAGCGAGCTGTATGATGGAGTCCATGGAACTATTAAATCAATCTCAAGTGTCAGAATTCATTTTGCTGGGACTGACCAGCTCCCAGGATATAGAGTTTCTTCTCTTTGCCCTCTTCTCTGTTATCTATGTGGTCACAGTTTTGGGTAACCTTCTTATTATAGTCACAGTGTTTAAAACCCCTAACCTGAATACTCCCATGTATTTTCTCCTTGGTAATCTCTCTTTTGTAGATATGACCCTTGCTTCCTTTGCCACCCCTAAGATGATTCTGAACTTGTTAAAAAAGCAGAAGATAATTTCTTTTGCTGGGTGTTTCACTCAGATATTTCTCCTTCACTTACTGGGTGGGGTTGAAATGGTACTGTTGGTGTCCATGGCTTTTGACAGATACGTGGCCATTTGTAAGCCCCTACACTACATGACCATCATGAACAAGAAGGTATGTGTTTTGCTTGTAGTGACCTCATGGCTCTTGGGTCTCCTTCACTCAGGGCTTCAGATACCCTTTGCTGTGAACTTGCCCTTTTGTGGTCCCAATGTGGTAGACAGCATTTTTTGTGACCTCCCTTTAGTTACTAAGCTTGCCTGTGTAGACACGTATCTTGTACAAATAGTCATTGTTGCCAACAGTGGCATAATCTCCCTGAGCTGTTTCATTATTTTGCTTATCTCCTACAGTCTGATCCTCATAACCATTAAGAACCACTCTCCTACTGGGCAATCGAAAGCCCGTTCCACTTTGACTGCTCACATCACAGTGGTGATTCTCTTCTTTGGCCCGTGCATCTTCATCTATATCTGGCCCTTCAGCAACTACTCTGTAGATAAGTTCCTTGCTGTATTTTACACCATCATCACTCCTATCTTGAATCCAATTATCTATACTCTGAGAAACAAAGAAATGAAGATATCCATGAAAAAACTCTGGAGAGCTTTTGTGAATTCTAGAGAAGATACTTAGGTTAAAAATATAATAGCGGAGGCCGGGCATGGTGGCTGACACCTGTAATCCCAGCATTTTGGGAGGCCAAGGCATGTGGATCACTTGAGGTCAGGAATTTGAATCCAGTCTGGCCAACATGGCAAAACCCTGCCTCTACCAAAAATACAAAAAATTAGCCAGGCGTGGTGGTGCATCCCTGCAATCCCAGCTACTCAGGAGGCTGAGGCAGAGGCTGCAGTGAGCTGAGATTGTGCCACTGCCCTCCAGCCTGGGTGACAGAGTGAGACTCCATCTCAAAATAATAATAATAATAGTAGCAGAGAAACAATTATTTTTTATATTTTTAAAGGTTTCTTTTAAGTATAGAGTTATTAGATACACTGAGATGAAGGCAAGTAAAATGCAATAAGATTACGGTAGTCAGATAGTCAAGAATATTTTTAATGTAGTACCAAAAATAATAAATTATTGATTTTTAAAATGTTGACTGAGTTATAAAAGTTGCCAATGAAAGACTCATTTGTCCTACAGAGGAGCTTGATAGATATGTAATTTATCTAGGTAGTACAATGGCTTTTGATGTAACTGAAATAAAGTGAATCCTCAAAATACCTGTCACATTTTTGTCGTATGATTGATTTAAATGATTTGGCACTCACTGTGAGCTCATGTTTAGTTCTCTGTCTTCTTTACAATATTAATGTCTAAGTCAGCACTCATATGCAGTGTCTTCTAAGAAACCAGTAATTCAGACTTTCCATATCTATCTACACTCATTTTTCTTGTAGCTTCCAAAATGAAAATTCATGAAGATACCTTTATGGTTGTTAATATTATAAAATCTCACTCTCATCTCTTTGTCCCCATATATTTCAATTCAAAAAACTATGTGTCTGACTCCAAAAAGAAAATTATACATTCTAGGTATATGAACTCTGGTCCTAGAACCAAGATGGTTTTTGTGAGTGACTGTGTGCTGAGTACCAGATCAGCCACCATAGAGAACTAGTTTCTACCTCAAACCCAGAGCCACTGCAGCTCTGCACTTACCCATACTTCCATCACAAGGTCCCTGGCTATTTCAAAAGCACCTGCACCTTGCATATCATTATAGTTTGGGCACTGGAATTCCTGGGCCTAGATACTGCTGCCATTACTATCCCAAACCACAGATCGTAGTACCTCCATTCATACCTGCACTTATGGCTTCAGATCCATGGCTTCCACTAGGGTACCCCTCGTCAGACATTTATGCCAAAATCACCACAAGCAGTTTCTCAAGCTGGATCCAGTGCCAAGAGGGATTCCCTCAGCCACAATATCCCCAGTGGGAGAAAAAGAGATAGAAAGGACTTTAGCAGCCATAGCCACCAAAGACCACAACAATTTTTGTCACCACTTCAAATATCTACATCATTGGCTACTGAAGTTCCCTTCAATCTTCATCAATGCCAACCTCAGCTGATAGAGCTACACAAACACTGCTGCACCGTCACAATAGTCAGAGCTGTTGTGTTTTACTCAGCCAATTCCCTCACACCTCCACACAGGGGAAGTTCTTTCCTTATTGAAACCAGTCTGTAAAGTCTGGAAGAGATGACTGCTCCAACAAATGCAGAGAAATCTACTTAAGACAACAAGAAACGTGAAAAACCAAAAGGGAATATCACGACCAAAGGAACACAACAATTTTCCAATATCTGTCTCCAAAGAAACAGAGACCTATGAACTACCAGACACAGACTTTACAATAATTGTCTTAAGGAAGTGCAGTAAAATTCAAGAATGTACAGAGAAATAATTCAACAAAATCAAGCAAACAGCAAACAAAGAAATGGAGAAATTTGATGAAGAGATTGAAATCGTTTTTAAAAATCCAGAAATTTGTTTAAAAATAAATAACATAAATTGTGTAAATTGTTGACAGTAAAAACACAAAATGTGGGGAGGAGGTAGAATAAAAGTGTAGACTTTTTAAATGCAATCAAAGTTATGTATTTATTCACTTAAAATAGTCTCTGATAACCATAAGATGTGTTATGCAATCCTTATGGTAACTACAAATCAAAAACCTATAGAGCATTTACAAAAACAAAAAACATAAAAAAATCAAAGCATATACTGGAGAAAATAAACTATGAATAAATGAAGACAAAAGAGAAAGATGAAGCAAAAGAAAAGGAAGGGAACAAAGGGTGTAAAAAACAACCAGAAAACAATTAATAAAATGGAGGTACTAAGCACAGTCAGTTTTCTGGTGTATTCATAGGTTTTTATATTCATGAACTCAATCAACCACAGATCAAAAATATCAAAAATAAATAAATAAATAAAATAACATCACAACAATAAAAATAATACAAAATTTTAAAACCAGTATAACAACTATTTACATTTTATTTGATATTATAAGTTATCTAGAGTTAGTATAAATCATGCAACAGGATGCACATACATTATATGCAAATACTATGACATTTTATGTAAGGGACTTAAGCATCTATAGCTTTTGATAATCACAGGGAGGTCTTGGAACTTATTGCCTAAAGTCATCGAGGGATGACTCTACTTACCTACCAACAGTTATCTGGAATGTGAATGAATTAAATTATCTGAACAAAAGACACAGAGTGGCTAAATGAATAAAAAGATAAAATCAAACTACATACTGCCTCCAAGAGATTTGCTTCATATTTAAGGACATAAATAGACTGAAAATAAAGGAATAGAAAATGATATTCCATGCAAATGAAAACCAAAGAGAGCAAGGGTAGCCATATTTAAAGAGATGAAATGTAAGTAAAACTATAAAAAGACAGAGGAGGTCATTATGTAATGATTAAAGGGATGTTTCATCATGAGGATATAACATCTTAAATATATATGCACTAAACATAAGAGCAAATATTTTTAAAATGTATTATTCTATTGTATTGACAAATAATGTTTACCTATATCCATGGGATATATGGTGATGTTTTTGGTATGTATAATGTATGATGACCATATCTGGATAATTGGTGTATCCATCATCTAAAACATTTGTCATTTATTTGTATTGGGAATGTTCAATATCCTTCTTCTAGCAATTTGAAATTATATGATATATTACTGTAGCATAGAACACTAAAAAGTGTTCCTATGGTTGTGATTTTGTATCTTTTAACAAATTTACCCTTCTCTCTTCTTTTTCATTACCTTCATTACCTCTCGTATCCTCTGTTACACTTTTTACTTCTATGAGATCAACTTTTCTTAGCTTCCACATATGAGTAAGAACAATAAATGTTTAACTTTCTGTTTCAGGCATATTTCGCTTAACATAGTGTCCTTCAGTCCTATGTTATCATGAATAACAGGATTTTATTCTTTTTTATGGCTGAATAGTATTTCATGGTGTATATATACCACATTTTCTTTGTCTATTCATCTGTTGTTGACACCTAGGTTGATTCCATATCTTTGCTATTGTGGATAGTGCTGTAATAAACATGGGGGTGCAGCTGTCTCTCAGACTTCGAAAGCACTGGCAACAAAAGCAAAATTAAACAAGTGGGGTTATATCAAACAAAGTTATCTACCCAGCAAAGGAAAAAATTCAAGAGAGCAAAACACAACCCATAGAATGGGAGAAACTACTTGCAAAGTATTTACCTCACAGGGGATTAATATCCAGAGTACACAAGGTACTGAACATCTTAACAGCAAAAATAATATAATCTGATTTTAAAATGGGCAAACAATCTGAACAGACATTTCTTAAAAGAAGACATACAAATGGCTGACAAATATATGAAAAGATACTCAACGTCACTATTCATCAGGGAAATACATACCACAATCATAATGCAGAATCATATCACCCAAGTTAAGATGGCTATTATCAAATATAATGAAAAGTAGCAAATGCTGGCAAGAATGAAGAGAAAAGGGAATTCTTTTACACTGTTGGTAGGGAAACAAGAGATAAACTGCAATACAAAAATACAAAAGTGGGGCGTGTCGAGGCCACACTTTCAACATTAGATCACCCAGAAAGAAAATCAGTAAGGAAATACTGGTCTTTAACTATACTTTAGACCAAAAGGACCTAACAAACATATACAGAACATTTCATCCAACAGCAGTAGGATATACATTCTTCTGAAGTGCACACAGATCATTTTCCAATGTCATCTGCAAACAGGGACAATTTGACTTCCTATTTTCCTAATTGAATATCCTTTATTTCTTTCTCCTGCCTGATTGCACATTTAGAAGACCCCATCGTCTCAGTCCAAAATCTCCTTAAGCTGATAAGCAACTTCAGCAAAGTCTCAGGATACAAAATCAATGTGTAAAAATCACAAGCATTCTTACACACCAATAACAGACAAACAGAGAGCCAAATAATGAGTGAACTCCCATTGAAAATTGTTTCAAATAGAATAAAATACCTAGGAATTCAACTTAAAAGGGATGTGAAGGATTTCTTCAAGGAGAACTACAAACCACTGCTCAATGAAATAAAAGAGGGCACAAACAAATGGAAGAACATTCCATGTTCATGGATAGTAAGAATCAATGAAAATGGCCATACTGCCCAAGGTAATTTATAGATTCAATGCCATCGCCATCAAGCTACCATTGACTTTCTTCACAGAATTGGAAAAAACGACTTTAAAGTTCATATGGACTTTAATCACTGTCAGTTTGTTTATGGCCTTCTCTGCATTGATTATTCTAGACCACACATCTACAGCCATCTGATCTTTGACAAACCTGAGAAAAACAAGAAATGGGGAAAGGATTTCCTATTTAATAAATGGTGCTGGAAAAATTGGCTAGCCATAAGTAGAAAGCTGAAATTGGATCCTTTCCTTACTCCTTATACGAAAATTAATTCAAGATGGATTGGAGACTTAAATGTTAGACCTAATACCATAAAAATTCTAGAAGAAAACCTAGGTAATACCATTCAGGACATAGGCATGGGCAAGGACTTCATGTCTAAAACACCAAAAGCAATGGCAACAAAAGCCAAAATTGACAAATGGGATCTAATTAAACTAAAGAGCTTCTGCACAGCAAAAGAAACTACCATCAGAGTGAACAGGCAACCTACAGAATGGGAGAAAATTTTTGCAATCTACTCATCAGACAAAGGGCTAATATCCAGAACCTACAAAGAACTCAAACAAATTTACAAGAAAAAAACAACCCCATCAAAAAGTGGGCAAAGGATATGAATAGACATTTCTCAAAAGAAGACATTCATACAGCCAACAGACACATGAAAAAATGCTCATCATCACTGGCCATCAGAGAAATGCAAATCAAAACCACAATGAGATACCATTTCACACCAGTTAGAATGGCAATCATTAAAAAGTCAGGAAACAACAGGTGCTGGAGAGGATGTGGAGAAATAGGAACACTTTTATACTGTTGGTGGGATTGTAAACTGGTTCAACCATTATGGAAAACAGTATGGCGATTCCTCAAGGATCTAGAACTAGAAGTACCATATGACCCAGCCATCCCATTACTAGGTATATACCCAAAGGATTATAAATCATGCTGCTATAAAGACACATGCACACATATGTTTATTGTGGCACTATTCACAATAGCAAAGACTTGGAATCAACCCAAATGTCCATCAGTGACAGACTGGATTAAGAAAATGTGGCACATATACACCATGGAATACTATGCAGCCATAAAAAAGGATGAGTTTGTGTCCTTTGTAGGGACATGGATGCAGCTGGAAACCATCATTCTCAGCAAACTACCGCAAGAACAGAAAACCAAACACTGCATGTTCTCACTCATAGGTGGGAATTGAACAATGAGACTACTTGGACTCGGGAAGGGGAACATCACACACCGGGGCCTATTATGGGGAGGGGGGCGGGGGGAGGGATTGCATTGGGAGTTGTACCTGATGTAAAGGATGAGTTGATGGGTGCTGACGAGTTGATGGCTGCAGCACACCAACATGGCACAGGTATACATATGTAACAAACCTGCACGTTATGCACATGTACCCTAGAACTTAAAGTATAATGATAAAACATAATTAAAAAAAAGAAAAAAAGTATACGATTTCATGAAATGAGAGGTTTGGTTTAGTTAACAAGGATGAGCAAAATCAATAAACCTTTAGCTAGACTAAGAAAAAAAAATATGAAGACTACCAAAATAAAGTTAGAAGTTAAAGAGGAAACCTTAACAACAGATACCACAGAAATGCAAAGAATTGAAAGACACTACTATAAATAATTATTTACACTAATTGGATAACCTAGAAGAAATGAATAAATTCATAGAAAAAAACAGTCTACCAAGAATGAATCAGGAAAGGCATCCAAATTGGAAAGAAAGAAATCAAATTGTCTCAGTTTGCGAATCATGTGAACTTGTATCTAAAAGTCCCCAATAACTCCACCAGAAAACTGTTATAACTGTTAGAACTAATAAACAAATTCAGTAAAGTTGAAGGATTAAAAAATCAATATACAACAATTGGTAGTGTTTCTATACATTAACAACAAACTATCTGAAAAAGAATCAGGAAACGTCTCATTTATAATAGCTATAATAAATAAAAATACTTAGGAATAAATTTTACCAAGGAGGTGAAGGATCTTATCACTCTAAAACATTGTTAAATGTAACTGAAGAAGATACAAATAAATGAAAAGATATCTTGCATTCATGGATTGTAAGAATTATTATTTGCACTTTTATCAGAAACATACCTATTCCCAATACCATTAGTATTATATTTCAAATCTGTGTGAATTTGATAGGTGAAAATAGTATCCCTTTGATGTTTAAATTGTCATTGTCATTTTAGTAAAATAAAGTATTTTCCATATGTTTATTAACCAACTGTATTTATTTCATTGTGTATTTCTTTTTCATTAATTATATTTTAGAAACATCTTATGTTTCCCTAAACAATCTGCATGTATTTATAGCTGTGTATAATTACCTTTTATAAATATGTTTTGTTTTCTTTTTAACTCTTTTAATTGATTTGGGGTTTGCTAGATGCATATGACAATCATTTTTACTTCATCTTTCCTGTTTTATTAATCTCATTTTAATTCAATTGTTTTATCTCTTTGGCCATAATACTAAAACAATATTAAACAATACTGACAGAGATAGGTAGTTTATTTTAATACTAATTAATTACCGGGTGTGGTGACATGTGCCTGCAATCCTGTCTACTTGGGAGCCTGAGGCTAGAAGACTGCTTGAGCCCAGGAATTAGAGACCAGCTTGGGCAATATAGTGAGATGCCCAACTCAAAAACGAAATAAAAAATTTATCTCCTTCAGTATTTTGTGGCTCAATATGTGTTAGTTATAAGCAGAGATAGACATTTTTATAAGATTAAGAAAGTAAAGTTTGAAAGGATTTTATAAGAAGTAAAAGATGAATTCTATGGGTTATGTATTGTTATTTATATATTTTTTCTATTGTAATATACTATCAATACAATGTATTAATATATTTCTAAACTTTGATTCACATCTGTATTTTTAAATTAATGCTTATAGATCATGGTGCGGTGTTTTTGAGAGGTTGCTAAATTCTTATGTAGGATTTGTGCATTTAGATTCACAAGTGAGATTCCTTTCTGTAAGGTTTGGTTTTTGTGTTTGCTTGTGGGTTTGATTTGTTTGTTTCTGCTAGACTTGGTATCAGAATAATAATACTTTCATAAAATAAATTTTGAAAATACAAAAAGAATTAATATTGCTAAAATGTCTATATTACTCAAAGAAATTATAGATGCAATGCAATCCTTATCAAAATTCCAAAGACATTTTTCACAGAAATAGAAAAAAAAATTAGGAAATTTGTGTGGAACCACAAAGCACTCCAGAGAGTCAAAATAATCGTAGTTAAAAAGAACAAAGCTGGTGGCATCACACTGCCTGGCTTCAAAATATACTGCAAAGCTATAGTTATTATAATAGCACAGTACTGGCATAACAGACTCAAAGACAAGTGAAACAGAATAAAGAGCCCAAAAATAATTCCATGCATTTAGGGTCAACTGTTTTTTGACAAAGATTCCAAGAACAGACAATTGGGAGAGGACATTTTTTAAAAAAATAAAATAATAATTATTATAAAAGAATGGAAAAATACATATAAGGTTAACATAAATCAAAAGAAAACTTCAGTGGCTATTTTAATTACATGCAAAGTATGTTTCAGAACAAAGGACATTACCACAGGTAAAGAAGGCCATATTATACAGAGAAAGGGGTCAATTAACCATCATGATATAACAGTTGTGTACCTCCCCAATAATAAAGCTTTAAAATATATGAAACAAAAATTGATAGAACTACAAGGCGAAAAGGCACACACAAATTTATAATTAAAGACTTTAATACCCTCTCTCAATAACTGATAAATCAATTTAATATAATTGATACAGAACACTCTGACCAAAATGTCAGAAAACTCCTTTTCAAAGTACACAGACATTTTAGATCATACACATAGAAAACATAACGCAGGCAAGTTAGATCACCCTCTGAGCCATGAAAAAGTCTCAATCAATGTTTAAAGTATTCAAGTCACACAGAGATATGTACACAAATGTTCATGGTAGCTGTATTTGTAGTAGCCAAAACTGGAGACAGCCCAAATGTCCCTCAGCAGATTAATCAATACCAAATTGTGGTAAGGATACTACTCAGTAATAAAAAAGGAATATTCTATTGATACATACAACAATAAGATAAATACCAAAAGTATGATGAGTGAAAGAAGCGAGACTGAAAAAATACATACTATTTTATTTCATTTATATAAAACTCTAGAGTATCCAAAGTTATAAATAACAACAGAACACAAATGAAAGAAGCCAGACTAAAAAAAAATATGTACTGCTTTATGTCATTTACATAAAATTCTAATGTATGCAAACTTATAAATAATAATAATTGAACACAAATTTCTGGTTGGTCAGAGAGGAAGGATATATGGAAGGACTTGGAAGAGAAGCTATTAAAGTTCAAGGGAAATGTGGGGTTGAGGAATATGTTCACAATCTCGATTGTGATGATCTTTTCATGGTTGCATACATATGTCAAAACTTGCCAAATTGTACACTTTATACATGAGCAGTATATTATAAAAGTCAATTACACTAAAATAAAGTCATTTAGGATGTATGAAGTTTAAATAAGTGTATTTAAAACAAAGATTAATGTCATTTTAAAATGTGTTTGAGACATAGTCTATTCTGTTGCCCAGGCTAGAGTACAATGGTATGATCACAGCTCACTGCAGCCTCAACATCCTATGCTCAAGTGGTCCTTCCACTTCAGCCTCCCAAGTAGTTTGGACTACAGGCATGCACCACCATGCCCAGCTAATTTTTCATTTTTGTATTTTTTGTAGAGACGGGGTCTCACTAGGTTGCCTAAGTAGTCTTGAACTCCTGGTCTCAAGCAGTGCTCCTACTTTGGCCTCCCAAAGTGCTGGTATTACAGGCATAAGCCACTATAATCTTATGTCATTTTTTTAAAATCTAAAAATATCTTAGTAATTTGACGATTATATCAGGACCTATAATCATAGAACATATGGAAACACATCAGTTATCTGACCAAAATCACCTGCTTATTTAGACAACATTGACATATGTTAGGATACTCCATTCACATCCCAGTTTTTTGTTGGTTGTCATATATCACACCACTCATAATATTATTTTTTTTTGCAACTGGTACTAAAACCATAATTGAATCTTATTGCATAGATAGAAAAAGATTGCAGAAGACATCTCTTTCGTACTTAGAGGTCAACTAAAGAATACATTTTAAATCCTTGCTAATTTTAAATGTTGGTCTGATTTATATGAAGTGTTACTTGTCTCCCTGTTCTGACTTTCACAGTATGCAACACTTGAAATTACTCTTAACAAGGAAGTCCCCAAGAGACGTTCAAGAAAATTATTGTCCAATATGCTTGGATTTCAGAATAGCTTGTTTAGCTTTTGACATTTTCAGAAGACAATTCACAAGTTTTATCCTCCTATTTCTACTGAAATTTCTACTGTCTCTTTAGCAAACAGTGCACACACAACCACAATGCACTGCCTCAGAGATGCATTATGGACACAGATAGACTGAAATGGAAAGGAAGAAAAAAATGTACCTATAAATGCAAAGCAAAAGAGTACAGGGATAGCTATAATTGTATCACACAAAATAGACTAAGTCAAAATGGAAACAATAAACAAAGAAGGTTATTACATAATAATAAAAGTGTTAATTCTTCAAGAGGTTATAATATTTGTAAATATACATGCACCCATCAGAACATTGAATTATATAAAGCAAACATTAACAGATAAGAAGTGAGAAATAGTAATAAATAATAGCAGAAGATTTCTGTACTCCACTTTCAAGAATGGATAGATCATCCAAAGAAAAATATCAACAAGGAAACACTGGATTTGAACTACACCTCACATCAAATGTACCTAACATACATAGAAAATTTCATCCAACAGCAAGAGAATACACACATTTCCAAAGTACACACAAGATATTCTCCAGGATATTATCTATGTTAGGTCACAACCCAAGCATTAAATATTTACGAAGACTATAATCATATCAAGTATCTTTTCAGACCACAATGGTATGAAACTCAGTGTTAATAAAAGGAGGAAAACTGAAAAATTCACAAATATGTGAAAATTAAACAACACACTCCTGAACAACCAATAGGTCAAAGAAGAAACTAAAAGGCAAAAATTATCCTGAGAAAAACAAAAATGGGAACACATACCCAAACTTATGGGATGCAGCCAAAGCAATTCTAAGAGGGAAGTTTATAGTGATAAATGCCTGCATTAAGCAAAAGGAACAATCTTAAATAAATAACCTAACTTTACATGTGAAAGCACTAGAAAAGGAAGAACATAATGAGCCCAAGGTCAGTAGACAGAAAAATATAACAAAAACTGGAGGAAAATTAAATGAAATTGAGTCTAAAATTACAATAGAAAAGAATAGAAACTAAGAGTTGATTTTTGAAAAGACAAACAAAATTGACAAGCCTTCATCTAGACTAACTAAAAAAAGAGATAATACAGAAAAATAAATTATAAATTAAATAAGAGCTATTACAATGGACACAACAGAAATACAAAGGTTCATGAGAGATTACTATGAGCAATTATGTGTCAACAAATTGGATGACATCAAACAAAGATAAACTCCTAGAAACATACAACTTATCAAGACAAAATCATGAAGAAATAGAAAAATCCAAAAAGACCAATAACTAACGGGATTGAATAAGTAATCAAAAATTTCTCAATGACAAAAATAAAAAAATAAATAAAACACCTATGACCAGATGCCTTCACTGGTGAATGCTATCAAACATTTAATGATGAATTAATTCCAATGATCCTAAAGCTATTACAAAAAAAATTAAAGAGAAAAAATGACTTCTAAAATCATTTTTTTATCCTGGCCTTATAAAGCCAGAGTAGAATACTATAAGAAAAGAAAATTACAGGCAAATATCACTGATGATCATAGATCCAAAAATCCTTAACAAAATATTAGCAAATCAAACTTAATCACACATGAAAACAACCATACACTGTAATGAAGTGAGATTTGTCCCTGGAATGCAAGGATGCAAGGATGGTTCAACATAAGCAAATCAATCAATTTGCTACACCAATTTATTCTACACAGTTTATAGAATAAACTATAAAAGTCATATGATAATCTCAACAAATAAATAATTTTCAGATAAATAGTTTGAGAAAATCCAACAAACTATCATTTAAAAAATTCTCAGTAAATTATGAATAGAAGGAATGTAGCTTAATATAAGGAAGGTCATACATAGTTGGGTACAGCTAACATCATACTTGATGTTAAAAAGTTAGCAGCTTTCCCTCTAAGATCAGGAATAAGATAAGAATGTCCACTTTCACCACTTTTATCTAACATTTGCTTCAAGTATAGCCAGAGCAAGTAGACAGGAAAAACTATATAAAAGGTATCCAAATCAGAAAGGAAAAAGTAAAATTGTCTCTGTTAGAAGATCTGTGATTTTATATATAGAAAATCAAAATAATCCACCAGCAAGCCATTAGAGCTAATAAGTTATATAAAGTAGCTAAATACAAAATAAGCATTTAAAAATCACTTGCATCTACACATATCCCAATACCATTTTTTCACAGAAGTAGAAAAAACAATCTTAAAGTTTATATAGAACCGCAAAAGACCCCAAATAAATAACGCAACCTATAGAAAGATGAACAAAACTGGAGGCATCACACTTCTTGATTTCAAATTATATTGCAAAGCTATAATAATCAGAACAGTATTGTTCTAACATTAAAAAAGATTTATAGACAGAATAGAGAGCACAGAGGTAAATTCACACATGTATGATTAACTACTATTAGACAAAGCTATCAAGAATACACAGTGGGAAAAGAACAACCTCTTCAATAAACAGTATTGAAAAACTTGAATATCCATTTGAAAAAGAATGAAATTGAGCTATTAATTGCACCATATACAAAAATCAACTCAAAGAAGATAAAAATGTAAATGTAACACCTGAAATCATAAAACTTCTAGAAGAAAACAGGGAAGAACTCCTTGATATTGGTATTGGCAATGTATTTTTAGGAGGCCAAGGTGGGGATTGCTGAAGGCCAGGAGTTCAAGACTAGCCTGAGCAACATAGCAAGACTCCACTTCTACAAAACAAAATTCAAAGATTAGCCCGGCATGGTGGCACCCACCTGTAGTCCTAGCTACTGGGGAGGCTGAGGTGGGAGGACTGCTTGAGACAGGAAATCAAGTTTACAGTTAGCTATGATTGTGCCACTGCACTCCAGCTTGGGTGACATAGTGAGAGTCTGTCTCAAAAAAAAAAAAAAAAAAAAAAAAAAAAAAAAAAAGCAGCAGTTATTCGAATTTGCAACTGCCTAAAGCTACAGTACCACTTCAGAGAAACAAGAGACAGGCCAAAATTTAAAAAGGAATATCTTGGGATGGCTTGAAAAGTTTTAACAAACTTATAGAGATAGAGAAGCCCTTATGCAGGTACAGGAATGTGCATGTGCCTGGCAAAGACCTGATAAGCCATCATCTCTCAATTATGGTTCATCTAGTCTTTGAATGAGCAAGCATTGAATGCCAAGGCAAAGATAAAAACTGTGACTGTTGTTGGTGTGCCCCAACATGCACGCAGCATCCCAGAAAAAGGTGGAAAACGTATAGGGTGAAGACATTTATGGAAGTAACTGACCACTTGATAGCTGACTGCTAAATAAATTAGCCAAAACTTCAGTGACTTTACTATACAGGGAGCACAGACTATATAAAGTTGGTTTAGGGAAGTCACCAAACAAATAAGAAAAAAAAAATACATATAGCAAACACAACAAGCACAGGGGAGGGAAAGGAAATCTAGCTTCTAGAGTCACAACATATTATTTAAAATGTTCACTTTTTTTTTTTTTTAAATTTATTTATTATTATTATACTGTAAGTTGTAGGGTACATGTGCATAACGTGCAGGTTTGTTACATATGTATACTTGTGCCTTTTAAAAAAAAAAAAAAAAAGGGGGAGAAAGGCAAAGAAGCAGAAAAATATGGCTCACAAGTAGAGAATCAAAAAGCTATCAATAAAAACTACCCTGATGAGCCCCACAAATAAAAGCCCAGGGCCAGATGACTTCACTGGTAAATTCTACCAAACATTTAAGGAGGAATTGATACAAAAAACCCTTTGACAAAATTCAAGACTTCCATGATAGAAGCCCTCAACAAATTAGAAATAGGAAGGAATGTCTTCAACCTGACAGAGAGTATATATGAAAAAGGTTTTTTTAAAAAAATATTTGAAGAGAATTATTTTGAGCTGAATATGAGTGACCAATGGCCAATGACAGAGCCTCAGGAGATCATGAGAACATGTGCCCAAAATGGTCAGGCTACAGCTTGGTTTTATACATCTTAGGGAGACATAAGATATCAATCAATATACGTAAGATGTACATGGGTTCAATCCAGAAAAGTGGGACAACTGGAAGCAGGGATGGATTCAAAGACTTTCTAATTGGCAATTAATTGAAACAGTTTTTATCTAAAGACATGGAATCCATAGAATCCATAGAAAGAAATGTCTAGGTTAAGATAAGGACCTGTGGAGACTACGGTCTTATCATGCAGAGAAAGCCTCCAAGTAGCAGGCTTCAGAGCTCTTATCAGAACTAAAAAAAAAAAAAAAAAAAAAAAAAAGTACCAGACTATTAGTTAATTAGTTAATTATCTCCTGGATCAGAGGAAAGACCTGGAAAGAAAACAGGATTCTCTCCAGAATGTAGATTTCTCCCACAAGAGACAGCTTTGCAGAGTTATTGCAAAATATGTCAAAGAAATGTATTCAATTTCTCCCAAGGCTGGCCATCTGTGATGTGATGCAATACTAGCTTCAGGCTGGAATTTAGAGTCTTGTCACTACGAAAAGTCTGTTTAGTTAGTCTTAATGTTAATGGTGGTCAGTTGTGCCTGAATTACAAAGAAAAAAGTGTATAATGAGGCATGTACAACCCAGCACTTCTCAGCATGACCTGAGCTAGATTGTCAGGTTTGCTTTGGAATGCCTTGGCTGAGAAAGAGGTCCATCAGTCAGTTGGCAGGCTTAGAATTTTGTTTTTTTTGTTATACATTTTCCTTCTTCTGGATGAGATTTTCCAGAGGCACTATCAATGGCCACTAAACATTTATTTTATCCCATCATGCCATTTGTGACAACATAGATGAACCAGAAGACATTATGCCAAAATGAGACACAGAAAGAAAAATACTGCACATTTGATGTATAAGACCTCTCTCATATGTCAAATGTTTTAAAAAGTCAGATCCATAGAAACAGAGAGTAGAAGAGCAGTTACTAGAGGCAAGGGGTGGGGGTAATCGAGAGATAATAGGTCAAAGGGTACAGAAGCTACAGTTATGTATGATAAATAAATCTAGAGACCTAAGTACTAAATTATAACATGAGAACTATAGTTAATAATATTGATGTAAACTGAACAAAAATTAAGTAGATATTAGGTATTTTTACCTTAAGAAAAAAGATAACTATGTCACATGATGGACATGTTAATTGGCCTGACCGTAGTAAACATCTTACTCTGTGTGTGTGTTTGCGTGTATACATACATATATATACATATCATGTTGTACACCATAAATATATACAATTAAAAATTCAAAGGTAACATTATAATTCATGATGGATGATTACCCAAGTGTGAGGGCAAAAATAAGCCCTCACACTTATGGTCAACTCTTTTGGAAAAGGTGACAAGACAATTCAATGACAGAAAGAATACTAGAGTCTTTTCAACAAATGGTGCAGGTACAAATGATATTCACATACAAAGAGATAATGTTAAATTCCTGTCTTACATCATAAAAAAAGTTAAGTCAAATGGATAATGGACCTAAAATAAATGGTGAAACTATAAAAGTCTTGAAATAAAATGTAAAAGTGAATCTTCATAAACTTGAGATGGGTAATGGTTTCTTAGATATGACACCAAGTGGATAAGCAACAAAAGGAAAAATAAGTAAATTGTATGTTATTAATGTATTTCTTCATTGCAAATGATATTATCTAGATAGTGAAAAAAATCCACAGAATTGGAGACAATATTTATAAATTACGTATCTGCTAAAGGGATTGCATCCAGAATAAATAAGGAATTCTCACAATTATACAAAAAAAGACAAAAATCCCAAGTAATCCATTAATTCATAGTATATTAATCCCAATCTCAAAAAGGCTGTAAAAAATTCAATTCTAAGAATATTTCATGGTTCCAGCGAGTACATGAAAGCTACTTCTTGTAGCTGCTCCAATGTGTAATCTCTTTCCTCCTCTATCAGGGTCAGCATGTCCCAAGACTTTTGCTAGGACTTTACTCTGGTTACCATTCTGGAGAGGAAGTCAGGCCAAGTCAAAAGTATCATATGCTTCCTTGTAGGTAGGAGGCCTCAGAACTTCTTTAAGCAGGGTAATTTCCAGTTCTTACTAAGGTGAGAAAGTCTGCAGAGTCAAAGTTTTCAGGGGCAGCCATCCAGGTGTGCCCATCCTGTATTTTAGAGTACATTTGCCCTGCCAGTGCCCTGACCTTAGTATAGCACACATGCCTTAATTGACATTAATGTATTTCTGGAGCTGTGTAACACTATTAGATTTCAGTCTGCTGCTAGTATATGTCTATCCTTTCACTACAGGAAAGAAGGGGTTTTTTTGTAAATTACCAAAGAGTTGCTTAGGCTCCTACACTGAACCTTAAACTGCTTTCTAGTGGCCTTACACTTATTACTCCTCTACAAGAAGTCAAAAAAACTTAATAAGAAAACAACCTCATTGTTTGTAGGACTTCTTGTCCCTTTATTTTTCAAATATCTGAAACATTCACATGCAATAATGTTGTTTTTAAAAGAATGTTTTGCCAGATCAACACCAGTGAAATATTTCACAATCAGGCATCTCTTTTTGTGCCTGGGGTTATCTGTGTGCCACCTACCACTTAGAATATAGTCCTATTTGCCTACCAGGTTGGTGAGTGGCCCAGCCACAAATTCTCATTTATCACCCACTTGCTCAGACCACTCCCACAACCAGTTGTGTTAATTTGGGTCACCTGAGCAGTTGGCACCAAGACGGGATTAAAGTACTTCCCACAGTAAGACACTACTCAGCAATAAAAACAAAACTGGTACATGAAACAAGATGGATACAATTTCTAAAACAATGTTAGGCTGAGCAGAAGACACTCAAAATAATAAATACCATGAGATTAAATGAAATACAAGAAGAGATAGAACTAATATTTAATGATAGAAATGACAATGGCCTATCTCTGATGGTAATTGACTGAAAAGGGATCCAAATAAACTTTTACGTTTCAGAGAAATATTTTGTATCTTGATAAGTGTGGTGATTTCACAGTTGCATACATAGGGAAAAATAACCTCAATCCAGACATTTAAGACTTGTGTATCTTACCATCTGTAAATTATTTCTCTGTAATAATTGAATGAAAAAGCATATTGACCAAAAAAAACAAGACATGAGATGGTTTGAAATGATATTTGGAAGAGTATATTTTCAACAGTGCTGGCAACAAAAGAAAGCATTATGACACATTTTGGAAATGATATTATTTATTACAGAGCAGTATCTTGCTTTGTTTCTCTACCAGATGCCTATTTTTAATCCCTCCTGAGGGAGTTTCTAGCCGGGTATAAATTCTTATAGCCAGTGTCTAATTATATTCTCTAAGGTCAAAGCAGGCCTAGGGAAAAGGGATTCTAGGTTGGCTGGCCTTGATAGATATCTTGTTGTTTGTTTGTTTTTCATTGCCCCTGTGCATTTTTGTATGCCTTCTTTGTCTCTGATATTGCCTTAAATGTTAAAATTCGATTAAAAATACACTATAACTAATAGTATTTTCCAATTTGGTACTTTCTTTTCAGCAAGATAAATAATGATACACTAGTAAAATATTTGTAACTTAATCATTTACTTTTCACTGGCAGTAAGGCCATAAATGGCCATGTTTTACAATAACAGTTAAGTTTAGAATACTTAGCTCTTAGTCTGTGTTTGTCTACGTGTATCAACTTTCCAATTTAAACTAAGGAACACAGTCATGACAGAGATAGGTCCTTTCATATGAATACATGGAGCTATATATAGTCTTCTTATCAGGCCAGGTAGTGTGTTTAGCATTTGAGAGAAATTCTGCCATAATTTCATTATGAATGAACAAAAATGAGTGAATAATAAAAATAACAGAGGTTCTATTTATCTGAAGATATTCTAATTATTCATGGAGAACTAAGTTTGCACCTCATGGTCCAATGTGGAATAATGGTAGACATAGTTGTTTTTCTTTTTTATTTTAATTTTTATTATAGGTTTAGAGGGTATACGCACAGGATTGTTACATGGATATATTGTGTGATACTGAGATTAGGGGTATGACTGATTCCGGTACTCATGTAGTGAACATAGTATCCCATAGGTGTTAGGATGGTGCAAAAGTAATTGTGGTTTTGCCTTTAAAAGTAATAGTCAACTTTCAACCCTTTCCCTCTCTCCCAACTCTATTTGTTCCCAGCGTCCTTTGTTCCCAACTTTATATCCATGTGCACCCAATGTTTAGCTCCCGATTGTAAGTGAGAACACATGATACTTGGTTTTCTATTCCTGCATTAATTTGCTTTAGGATAATGGCCACCAGCTGCATCCATGTTTCTGTAAAGGACACCATTTCATTCCTTTTACAGCTGGATAGTATTCCATAGAGTATATGTATGACATTTTCTTTGTTTAGTCCATTGTTGATGGGCATTTGGTTGATTCCATGTCTTTGCTATTGTGAACAGTGCAGTGATGAACATATGAATGCGTGTGTCTTTTCGGTATAATAATCTATTTTCCTTCAGGTATATACCCAATAACGGGATTGCTGGGCTGAATATGGAGTTCTTTGAGAAATCTCCAAAGTGCTTTCCAAAGGAGCTGAACTAATTTACATTCCCATCAATAATGCACAAGTGTTCGCTTTTTTCTGCAGCATCAACAACATCTGTTGTTTTCTGACCTTTTAATAATAGCCATTTTGATGGTGTGAGATGGTATTTCATTGGAGTTTTGATTTGCATTTCTCCGATGATTAGTGATGCTAAATATTTTTTCATATGTTTGTTGGCTGCATTTATGTCTCCTTTTGAGCAAGTATCTGTTCATATCCTTTGCCCACTTTTTAAATGAGGTTGTTTGGTTTTTGCTTGTTAAGTTTCTTATAGATTCTGGATATTACACCTTTGTCAAACGCATAGTTTGTGAATATTTTCTTCCATTCTGTAAGTTGTCTGTTCTTGATACTTTCTTCTGCTGTGTAGAAGCTCTTTAGTTTAATTACGTCTTACTTGCCAATTTTTATTCTTATTGCAATTGTGTCGTGGATGTCATCATACATTTTTCCTAAGGTCAATGTCCAGAATAATACTTAATAGGTTTCCTTCTAGGATTGTAACAGTTTTAGGTCTTACATGGAAGTTTTTCATCTATCTTGGGTTAATTTTTGTACATACTGAAAGGAAGGTGATGTGGTTTGGCTGTGTCCCCACTCAAATCTCATCTTACATTGTACCTCCAATCAGAAATAGGATCGCTTTTACACTGTTGGTTGGAGTGTAAATTAGTTCAACCATTGTGGAAGACACTGTGGCAATTCCTCAAGAATCTAGAACCAGAAATACCATTTGACCCAGCAATCCCATTACTGGGTAAATACCCAAAGGATTATAAATCATTCTTCTATAAAGACACATGCGCATGTATGTTTATTGCAGCACTATTCACAATAGCAAAGACTTGGAACCAACCTAAATGCCCATTAATGATAGACTGGATAAAGAAAATGTGGCACATATACACCATGGAATACTATGCAGCCATAAAAAAGAATGAGGTCATGTCCTCTACAGGCACGTGGATGAAGCTGGAAACCATCATTCTCAGCAAACTAACACAGGAACAGAAAACCAAACACTGTTATGTTCTCACTCATAAGTGGGAGTTGAACAATGAGAACACAGGGACATAGGAAGGAAACATCACACACCAGGGCCTGTTGGGGGTTGGGGGGCAAGGGGAGAGACAGCATTAGGGCACATGCCTAATTCATGCAGAGCTTAAAACCTAGATGATGGGTTGATGGGTGCAGCAAACCACCTTGGCACTTGTATACCTATGTAACAAACCTGCATGTTCTGCACATGTATCCCAGAACTTTAAGTATAATAAATTAAAGAAAAAAAAAAGTATAGAAAGTTTTTATGGGCCATGCCTGGGAGCCTGGCCTGACTTCCCAGGCTCAGATGATCGTCCCACCTCAGCCTACAAAGTAGCTGCACCACCATGCCTGGTTAAATTTTTATATTTTTAGTAGATATGAGGTTTAACTATATTGCCCAGGCTAGACTCAAATTCCTGGGCTCAAGCAATCCACCCAGCTCAGCCTCCCAAAGTGCTGGGATTACAAACATAAGGCACCATGCCTGGCCCATAATAAATAAATGAATAAATAACTAGTAGCTCCCATCATTTCCATGTGCTAGAGGAGAGACTAGTGGGAGATAACTGAATCATGGGGGTGGGTCTTTCCCATGCTGTTCTCATGATAGTGAATAAGTCTCAAGAGATCTGATGGTTTTATAAAGGAGGGTTCTCCTGCATACACTCTCTTGCCTGCCGCCATGTAAGACATGACTTTGCTCCTCTTTTGCCTTCTGCCATGATTGTGAAGCCTCACAAGCCATGTGGAACTGTGAGTCAATTAAACCTCTTTTCTTCATAAATCACCCAGCCTCAGGTATGCCTTTATTAGTAGAGTGAGAACAGACTAATACAGAAGGGGTCCAGTTTCAGTCTTCTGCAGATGGCTAGCCACTTATCTCAGTACTGTTTGTTGAATAGGGAGTCCTCTTCCCATTGCTTGTTTTTGTCAACTTTGTCAAAAATCAGATGGTTGTATGTGTGAGGCTTTACTTGTCAGTTCTCTATCCTATTTCATTGGTCTATGTGTCTGTTTTTGCACCAGTACCATGCCATTTTGGCTACTTTAGCCTTGTAGTATAGCTCGAAGTCAGGTAATGTGATGCCTCCAGCTTTGTTCTTTTTGCTTAGAACTGCTTTAGCTATCCAGGCTCTTTTTTTGTTCCATATCACTTTTAGGATTCTTGCTTCTAATTTTGTGTAGAATGGCACTGATAATTTGATAGTAATAGCATTGAATCTGTACATTACTTTGAGCCGTATGGCCATTCTAACAATATTGATTCTTCCAAACATTGAGCATGGCATGTTTTCCAAGTTGTTTGTGTCGGCTATGACTTCTTTTAATAGTGTTTTGTAGTTCCTTGTAGGGATCTTTTTTTTTTTTTTTTAAATTTATTTATTATTATTATACTTTAAGTTGTAGGGTACATGTGCATAACATGCAGGTTTGTTACATATGTATACTTGTGCCATGTTGGTCTGCTGCACCCATCAACTCGTCATTTACATCAGGTATAACTCCCAATGCAATCC